>NT_187004.1:2154105-2361605 GCF_000001635.26 Mus musculus | reverse complement strand
CTATCTGTATCTGTCTTCCCAAGGCCTCCATGGTTTTGGATCCTAGGATAAGCTCTCTAGCCCTCTGTGGTTTTTGGTTTTGTTTTTTGTGGGGGGGTTTTTTGTGTTTTTTTTTCAACCCTCCCAGCTGTAGAATATGTGAGCTAGCATGTTTATCTTCCGTTTTCTTTAATTTTCATGCTTTATCTGCTGATAGAGTGGATACTGATGTTCATAGATCCCCTTCCTGTTAGTTCCCCCCTTTAGGCAATAGTTTGTACTCAGCAGCATATCTCACTGCTGATGGTGGGAACAGTCCGCTTCCCTGCCACCTTCCCAAACATGCTACATCCCGGGACAAGCTCTCCAGTCCACTCAGAACATCGGGTGTCGTGATAACTCTGTCAACTAGACACAACCTAGAGTAACAAGGGAAGAGACTCAATGAGGAACTGTCTCCATTGGATTGGATGGTGGATGTAGACAGGCTTTCAACTCCCTCAGCAGGGGGTCTGCCATTCTGTGAGTGGAAAGACTGCTGAGCAGGCAAAGGAGCCTATATGTTCTCTCTGCTTCTGACTGTGTGGCATGGCCAGCTATTCTAAATTCCCACTTCAATGGCTTCCTGATAACTGTAACCTGGAATTAAAACTGAATAAAATCCTCCCACCCAGAGGCTTTCTCCTGTCAGGACACTTTATAAAAGAACAGAAACGAACAGCATACCACATTCTAATTCCAAGTTTGAATAGTACCAACCACTCAGAAAATGACTCAGAAAAGTTCAGCCTATGAGTAATAATCAATGAACCATTGGCTATAGCCTCAAGCGGCTACACCTCCCAAGTCCCACTACCCCTGGTTTATGGTTTCCTTTTATATATCCTATCTGTCAATGGCTGCATGCAGGGAGGGGGTGGGGGCTAATGACCTCTAGGAAGGCAGCTATCTACAAAGTTATCTCCCTTGTTTCCAACAGAAAAAGGTTAACAGCCCCCTCAATTTTATATATGGTTCTGCTTATATCCTTGCTTGGCCACAAGCTGGGGTCTCTGCTTAGTCACTATGGCAGCTCCTGTCCCAAGATGGTAATGGTCAGGCATTCGTCCAAATATACCCCTTAAAACCTTCTTTAAATTGTATATGTGTGTGAACTTTGTTTACATGTATGTCTGTACATCCCTTACATGCCTGGTGCTCTCAGAGATCAGAAGAGGTCATTATATCCCCTGGAACTGGAGCAACAGATGGTTGTGAGCCTCCATGCAGGTGCTGGGAATCAAACTCAGGTCCTCTGGAAAAGCAGCCAGTGCTCTTAACCACAGAGTCACACACACCCCTCCCCCGCCCCCCCAACCCCTCACACTGACCTCTTAATAATATTGCGCAATAATCATCTTATGTCCTCCATTCCCTTCTAATGTGGCCAGAGACGGCCTTGGCTTTGGGAACTCACTTGGGAAACTATTTTACATAAAGGTTTGGGGAGCCTGGCAGTTCCATGTAGTCACCCCTAAGTAGCCAGCAAATGGTTAACAAAGAGCAGCAGGGATTTCTGTAGAAACCTGTTTGGGAAGCTGAAGTGCAAGTTGGATCTGGGTAAAAGAAACAATGACTCCTTTGTCACATGTTACTGATGAGCACTGTGCCTTCCTCCTCCTCCGGCTCCTCTCCCCAGCCCACTTGTGTGGACGCCTTGACTGCCCTGTACAGGCTCCAAAATCAACACCAAGAGAATTCATCTTTGGCACACATATGGCAAAGAAGAAAGAGGAGGAGAGAACTTGAGTTTAGTCGCTCATTAGCCTGGGAGGACTGAAGACAGACTGTACAGGAGAAAAATTAAATAATGTGTCAAACTAACCCTTTACCCAGCAGGTGCTGGGTGGTGCCTCCCACACGCACTAGAGTTTTAGGCAAAGGTTTGAGGGAGTAATGTAAGGAGCTCTAAGTCCTGCCTCTGGGACCTTGCAGCCAGCTGTCATCCACAGCTCGATTCCTAAAATGAGATCTGGAGATAGTGTGCTGTTATGTAAGAGGAGAGCTGGGGCGTGGCAATATCCTGCCACAACCCCAGCCTCCTCCACTTTCAGTTTCCTGTTCCTGGCCTTGGGTTTTTTTCCCCTCGTAGACTGACAGGAGACTCACCATATCCAATTAGACCATTAGCCTTGGTAATTCTCTTTTTATTAGGAATTATTTTGCCTCATACTGATCCCCAGAACCACACATGGAAGGAGAGAACCAATTCCCTAAAATTGTCCTCTGGTCTCTGCACACATTTATGCCACGCATGCACCCACACGGAGATATACACAAAACAAATGCTTTTTTAAAAAGACAAAACAATGCTGCTCCCACCCCCGAAATAAACCTTGAGCAGGGCCCCTTCCTGTACCAGTTTTAGACATCTATCCCCTCTCTCCACCTCGACCTCCATCCTCCACCCCTTTAAAGGACTGGGAAACATCACCAATCACAGGTTTAAAGGGTTTAATAACGTTGTCAACCCCTTAGCTCCTGTTCACATTATTCAATACTCTTTTGGAATATCAGTTAGACCCAGCAGTGGCCAACAGCAGAATTTCACGTTCCATAGTGTCCTGAACTGGTATCTACCCACACAGCCCGGGAGCCGTGAACGCACTAGCAAAAGCTTGTGCCACATGGTTCTGTAGGTAAAGTGTTTGCTTTGAAGCCTGACAGTGACCTGCCAAGCTGAATACTGCAGCCACTGACTCCCCTGGCACTTGAACAGGCCTGGTAGGATTGGATGGAGGCTAAGACAGCCCCTACCTGTCTCCTCTCTGCCAAGGAAGGCAGGAAGGGTCCACAGCCAGGAGGCATCTTCAAACTCTCTTTGAAGACCTGGAACGCCACCATGTAAAGATCAAAGTGTCCTCAGACCTCTCCATACACTCTATAGCACACAGGCAACACAACCTCCATTACCAACACAACAGTAATAAAATCGAAACAACAACAACAACAAAAATTAAAAACCTAACCAGTCACTCTTGTTCTGCAGCAGGGTAAGAAAGACCAAAACCTAACCCAAGTTACAAGAAAGATAGTGATGGCTACTCAAGACAAGGCCTTCAATCAAACTCAAAGCCCACTGATATGGCTGGCCAGCTTGCTCTGGGGAACCCCATGTCCACCTCTGGAGTTTAGAGTTACCTGCAGGCTGACACACTCATGTATTGAGAATTTTGACTTCCTTAAAAACAAACAACTGCAGGGCGTGGTGGCGCATGCCTTTAATCCCAGCACTTGGGAGGCAGAGGCAGGCGGATTTCTGAGATCAAGTCCAGTCTGATCTACAAAGTGAGTTCCAGGACAGCCAAGGCTATACAGAGAAACCCTGTCTCGGAAAACCAAAAGACAAACAAACAAACAAACAACAACAACTATTATAAGAATGTGTTTTTGTTTTTAATCCCAGATGTGGGGACACGGGGCTGCTTTGAGGCAGCTGGTCATGATTTGCCTCCTACCCTAGCAGGGGCATGACTCTGCCAACTGCAGACAGTTTCTGCAGTTGTGTGACGCTCAGAATCCTAGGGACTTTTCAGAGAGCGGGTTGGGCTGTTGGTTGCTGTTGGCCTCGGTTTGTTAAGCAGTTGTTCACAAAGCAGAAATATGAAGAAGAAATAGAAATCCTGACCGTGAAGATCCAACTCGCCCCAGGGAGCAAAATGGCCCCAGTCAGCAGGAAGTAGACTAATGATATTGTTGCCCCTTTGCAATGACTTTATTCAGGGATCTCTTTCCTTTCCTCTCCTGCCACGCACTCTGGTCGAGTCAGCTTGACAGGCTGAGGCCTGGAAGCCACTCACGAGGCAGAAAGTTCCACGGAAACTCACTCCTTGAGTCTGGCATTCTCTTTAACCCATACATTAATATTCCATTCCCAAGTTAGTCTGGTGTATGGATCCACGTGTTCTCTTTTAGTGTTATCCTATTATAAGTGCCTTTTAAGATTGAATTCTGACATAGCTAAAGCCTTCGCCAGTGTTCCAACAGTCCTAGAAAGTCCTTGAGCAGATCATGGGAATTCAGTGACATTCAGAATTGCCTCTGGCATTACACTATCACTTAGAATAAAAGTCAAGTAGCTCCCGTATACAGGAATTTACAATGGTTTAGGAAGTAGATCAGCAATGGTTTTAGAGTATTGCATTATTCATGAGATGGTTAGCTAGAACGGAACTCCCTAATTAGAACCATGACTTGGGTGTGAAAGCCCTTGCCCTAGGAGTGTAAAGACCTCGAATCTGGCTTCTAAGACTATAGCTGACCTTAGATAGGGCTGACTTTGTCTCAGTTATTTTATTGCCCAGTTCCTGTCAGTCTTTGTGTTTGCATTCCTCTGTTTTGTGTAAGAGTCATTAAGCATCTGGTAACCTCATTTGTACCTTGCCTATGTGTCACCCAACTTCCCTATTTTCTTCTGTATAAAAAGTTTGATGCTCGATTTGACAAATTACATTCAGATTCTACACAACCTCTCCTGTGTGCATCTGTCTGTCATTCATCCGACGCTTTGCCCACTCGAGACTAGAGACCCGTTCCACGCAGACAAAGGGGCCCAGAGGATCTGCGGCATTCTCCTTTTTCCCCTCCTATCTAGTATGGGGGGAGGGGGGATTAAAAGGGACAAAGAAAAGGGATGGGGAAGGGTGGAAAAAAAAGAAACCCCAGTTCCAGATCTCATGCTTGCATGGCAGACACTTTAACCACCCAGCCATCTCCCTAGCCCCTCCGTTTTTTTTAAATATAAAACTATATCTAGGGCTCAGCAGTTAAGAGTACTGGCTACTCGCCTGGCATGGTGGCACATACCTTTAATCCCAGCACTCGGGAGGCAGAGGCAGGCAGATTTCTGAGTTCGAAGCCAGCCTGGTCTACAAAATGAGTTCCAGGACAGCCAGGGCTACATGGAGAAACCCTGTCTCGAAAAAAAAAAAAAAAAAGCACTGGCTACTCTTCTAAAGGTCCTGAGTTCAATTCCCAGCAACCACATGGTGGCTCACAACCATCTATAATGGGATCTGATGCCCTCTCATGTTTCTGAAGACAGCTACTTATATACATAAGAAAATAAATCTTTAAAAAATATATATCTAAGTACTTAAGAGTGCTCAGTTTGATCTATTTAAAGTTTCTATACAATACAAAGTCCTAAAATCACAGACGAAAGAAAAAATATTGGGTAAAAAAAGTTGAACATTTTAGTTAAATAAATTTCATATAGGGAACCTATAGATAGGGCCCAGTAGGTGAGACATCTTTTAAGTCATCCATTGCAAGCTCTCTGTCAAGTATTGTGCTCCTAAGCTCCACAAACTGCGCTGAAATGACCTCTTTCTATGAAGCACTTCTCTAGTATTTTATTATAACCAAAAGCTGATGGGTAGACTTTCATATCTAGTGATCTACTTTTGTGTTTCCATGGTCAACTAAGAGAAGATTAGCTTTTGTTTTTCTGTGCCTGGGTTATCAGATATCCTGACTGCGAAGATCAAACTGCCCCAGTAAGTAATGTCCCTAGTCAGCAGGAAGTAGTCTAACTATCGACTCCTTTCTTTCTTTCTTTCTTTCTTTCTTTCTTTCTTTCTTTCTTTCTTTCTTTCTTTCTTCCTTTCTTTCTTTTTTTGTTTTTGTTTTTCAAGACAGGGTTTCTCTGTGAAGCCCTGGCTGTCCTGGAACTCACTCTGTAGACCAGGCTGGCCCCTAACTCAGAAATCTGCCTATCTCTGCCTCCCAAGTGCTGGGATTAAAGGAGTGCGCCACCACTGCCCGGCACCTTCGCCTCCTTTCCAACCCGAGTTTATTCACTTAACATAAAGTCCTGCAGTTCCATCCAGTTTGTCAGGAATTGAAACATTCCTTTTCATGGCAGAATGCTACTTTTTATGTATGTGCGTGGGGAGTGTATTACGCGCATGTGGGCAAGACACATGTGCACACGTGCATGCGGGAAGACATGGTCTGTCTTCTTACATCACTCTAGACCTCATTTTCTGAGACAGTGTCTTTCCTTGAACCTGTAGCTCTTCGATTCAGTTCCTCTGGCTCGCCAGCAAGCTCTGGTAAGCTATGGTAAACGCCGGTAAGCTCCAGCAAGAGACCCCCCACATATGTCTACCTGTGCACTCATCTTGCAGCGCTGGGGATGTGAACTCAGGTCCAGGTGCCTATGCTTGCATGGCAGGCACTCCACTTGCTGAACCGTCTCTTGGGACCCGTCATGTCTCTTGACCGTAACTGGGTTCGGCAGTAGTTATATCTAGTTTGGGCAACAGCCATGTTGCCTCCCACAATGGCTATGGTAATTTACATTCTTATTTCCCTACATCCTTGCCGGTGGATTTTTTCCATTGTTGCTGTTGCTAGTTAGCATTCTGACTACGCTGTGGTCACTTGGTGTGGGTGCAGTATGTGCCCCCAACTGCTGCACCATCTCTCCAATCCCACCACACGTTTTACTGAGACAAGGTCTCATCTGTATCCTACCCTGCTCTGGAACTCAGTATGTATCCCAGGCTGGCCTAGAACTCATGGCAAACCTCTTGCTTCAGCCTCCTAAGTACTGGATTAGTTAGGGCAGTCCCTAGTCCTGCAGGTCTCAGTACCAAGTAAGGAAGCTACAGAGACAAGCATTGACAAGCCTGTTGGAATAGGGATTTCCTGCCATGGGTACAGTGCAGAGCCTGGTCATTGAGCAGCTGCGACTGAGAGGACTACCACATACTAGTAACTGCTGCTCTGACTGACTGCGAGGCAAAGATTCACAGATTATCAGAGGAAACCAACAGTGAGGACACTTTACCCTGAAGAAAGGATGAAAGAGAGGACATGAATTCTGCACTTAAAATTTAAAGCACCAAAAAGAAAAAAAAAAAAAAAAAAAAAAAAGCCGGGCAGTGGTGGCACATGCCTTTAATTCCAGCACTTGGGAGGCAGAGACAGGTGGATTTCTGAGTTCAAGGCCAGCCTGGTCTACAGAGTGAATTCCAGAACAGCCAGGGCTATACAGAGAAACCCTGTCTCGGAAAAAAGAAAAAAAAAAAAATTAAAGCAAACTGTAGTCTGTGTGTGCGCGCACACGAGTGCTACATCCACTCCAGTAGTGACAAGCACTACAGGCCCCGAAAACCTGGTCGCTGTCCCAAGTCGAAAAGTTCATGGAAACTTAGTCTCCTGGAATCGTGGCATCCTGTATAAAGAATGCTCCAATGTCCTTGCTTTAGTTGGTAAACAGATCTGTGTACTTTCCCTTAATATTGCTTTATTACAAGTGCTCCTAAGGATTGATTTTTTTGACATATAGCTAAGTTAGATTCTAGGCAGTAGCTAGCAAGCCCCAGTGATTCCCTCTTCAACACCCCCAGCACTCAAGTCACTGATGTGGCCAGAGGTAGCTGTTTACAGGGGTGCTTGAGATTTGAACTCAGGTCCTCATGTTTGCACAGGGCACAAATTGCTCTTCCAGAGAACCAGACTCAATTTCCAGAATCCATATCTGGTGGCTGACAATCATCTCTGACTCCAACTCCATGGTAGCCAATGCCACATCCTTGGGTGCCCACCCAAATGTGGCACACATTCACGCACACACTGTGGTAGTTTGAATATGCTTGGCCCAGGAAGTGGAACTATTAGGTGGTGTAGCCTTGTTGAAGGAAGTGTGTCACTGTGAGGGTGGGCTTTGAGACCCTTCCCCTGGCTGCCTGGAAGACAGTATTCTGGTGCCCATCACAAGATATAGAGCTCTCAGCTCTATCTCCAGCACCATGCCTGCTTTCATGCTGCCATGCTTCCTGCCTTGATAATAATGGACTGAACCTATGAACCTGTAAGCCAGCCCCAGTTAAATGTTATCCTTTGTAAGAGTTGCCTTGGTGTCTCTTCACAGAAATGGAAACCCTAAGACTAAGACACACACACACACACACACCAGTTAAAAATAAGATGAATCTTTTTTTCTAAAAGAAAATAACAGAAAATACCTAATGAGAAGGAAAAAGAAAGCCACAGGCACACTACACTAGAACAGTAGATGCTGCTAGAACAGTAGATGCCTTGTCTGGAAGGCTCTTGATGCTTTAGGTAATTACACTGAAATGACTGCAGTTCCACAAAGATACAAGTTAGCTAACTACCCAGCAGTAGAAAAGTGCTACAGTTTCGGTTTTGACTTCCCAGCTTCATCACTTCCCCACCACCACCACCACAACCACCCCTCACCACCCCCCACCACCCCCCACCACCCCCCACCCCACCCCCGCAGGAAAGCTCTTAAGTCTGACAGACTGACAGTGGGGCGGGGCGCTGAAGTCTAACACTGTTAACTGCCCCAAAGCCCAAAGTAAACAAGCTGAAACTGCTGGAAAAGAGTCAGAAATGTCATACAGAGGGCTCACTCCCCCTAGGGGCACTAGCCTGCAAGCCAGCAGACCCATATCCAGAAAAGAAAGCCTTCATCCTAGTGGGAAGCTCTGCAGGAACCCCTAAAGCTTGAAACTGAACCAGCCTTATCTGTTAACAGGCTCCACCCCACCCCCACCTCCACCCCATTGGTTTCCGAAGGCAGTCGCGACTTCTCTAAAGTCTAGTTTCTCAGGACAGTGGAAGCTTAAAGCTTGATCCTGACACCATGTGGGCTCTTATCTTCTGGCTTCTGAGTCACCCCCACGACGGCGGAGCCCGTAAGTAGGGTTGTGTGCTGGGTAAATTTAAGACCGGAAAACCTCCAACCTCGAACCTTGGGTCATTTTGCAGAAGACTAGGTTTCAGTTAGTAGCTCTGTCTTCGAACTCGATATGTAGACCAGGCTGGCCTTGAACTCAAAGGAGTTGGGATTAAAGGCATGCACCGCCAAACCAGCCCTTTCCTTACATTCTAATGTGGTTTTGAGTATTTGCTTGTATGTGTGCATAACATGCCAGAGGTCAGAAGAGGGCATGAAGCTCCCTCCAGCTGGTGCTCAGAACTATACCACAGTCTTCTGGAAGAACAGTAAGTGCTCTTAACAGCTGGGCTGTCTCCCTACTTCTGCGAACTGCATGTTTACTTATAAAGTATACACTGTGCACACTGTTGTGTAAATTTATTCATATGCATGTTTGTGTGTGTTCATGTGTAGCCTGCAACCCATAGTATAGCCCAGATGTGGAGGTCAGAGGACAACCTAATTTGGATCAGGTCTCCTTCCACCATATGGGTGGCAGCAGGTGCCTTTACTAGCTGAGCAGTCTGACTCCCTGGCATCATCATTTGTTAAAGTCCTGGTTCTTTCTGCCAGCCCCATGCTCCCGGACATAAGATTCAGGCTCACATTATATTTACAAATGCCTTGGCCATATAGCTAGGCTCTACTCTGACTAGATTATACTAAAAAAAAACCATTTATTTTAAGCTGCATTTTGCCACGTGGCTGATTACTTGTGCTCAGGTACCACGTGTCCATGTGTCTGTCTCCTCACCTTTTTCCAGACTCCTCTCTCTCCCTGACTCCTCCTCTCCCAGAATTCTTTCCAATGTCCCACCTCTATTTCCTGCTTAAGCCGTAGGCTTTTAAATTGACAGGTAAGGCATCCACAATACACAAGATGATCTCTCTACAGTCATTATCATTATCATCATCATTAATAATAATTATTGTGATATAGGATTCTATTTATGTGACCCTCAAATTCATGATCCTCCTGCCTCACACGTACATGTATAATTATGTATTTCTGCTAGCTGGTTATAATGGTTGATTTCGTGTGTCAATTTGACTAGAACACAATATTCAGTTGAAATGGAGCTGGGTATGGCATCTCACACCCATGATCCTGTTAAAAATAACTACCGTAGATATTTCAGGATGTGAGCTGTTTCCTCGTCCTCCTAAACAGGGACCGCCCAGGGCAACCTGGAAATCCTGCCTGGGTGTGTATCCACTGTGTATCCACTGATAAAGACAAAAGCCAGGAGGTGGAGGCCGAGGACTTGGAAGACAGGCGGATCTCTCTGAGTCAAGGGCAGCCTGGTCTACAGAGTGAGTTCCAGGACAGCCAAGGCTCCTCACAAAACAAAACAACAACAACAAAATGCAGTTCAATACACTCTAGAATTTGATACAATACAATGAAGTCTTATTTAGCTATAAAATGAAATTCTATGCCCTTTTTAAGCAAAATTAAATTATGATATTGGGAGAGATGGATACAACTGAAAGAAGCAAGCCTCAGAAAGACAAATATCACATCTTGTCTCTGGAACTCCAGTTTACAATTATTATTATTTTGTATGTGCTGGGTATAATGGTGCACACCTGTGATCCCAGCATTTGGGAGGTGCAGGCAGAAAGATCAGAAGTTCAAGGCCAGCCTCAGCTACATGAGACCCTGTCTCAAAAATAAAGATTAAAAAACAAACATATTTTAAAAAGGGGGGAGGGCTGGAGAGATGGCTCAGCAGTTAAGAGCACTAACTGGTCTTCCAAAGGTCCTGAGCTCAATTACTGCAGCTTCATCTATGCGCAACACACGGACAGTGCCCTGGAGGGGCCAAAAGGCATCAGATCCCCTGAAGCTGGAGGTACAGATGGTTGGGAGAGGACACGTGGATGCTGGGAATTGAACTCAGGTCCTCTATAAGAGTGACCAATGCTCTTAACCACTGAGCCATCTCTCCAGCCCCTTACGCGCACACTTTGTTGGTTCTCTGAATTATCCCAGTGCGCAGTAAGGAATCCGATTCTCTTGGCTGGTGGGTTGTTATGAAGTGTTCTCATTCATGTTTGTGTGTCCTGTCTCTTCTAGAGCTGGGCCCTCACTCGGTACCTCACACTAAGTCCTATTCTAACCTCAGGGTCACACTCTCTGCATTACTGTTACTCAGCTGTGACTGAGCCGGGCCCGGGAGTTCCTTCATTTTTCGCCAGTGGCTTCTTAGATAACCAGCCCTTCATCCACTACGACAGCAGGAGCATGAAGGCAGAGCCTTGTGCTGACTGGCTGAGGGAAAATGCACAGTACTTCACTCACGAGACCGAGGTTTTCACCAATCGGATGAAGATTTTCCAGTTGAGCCTGAGAAACATTCGGCAATACTACAACAGCTCTGGTACCCAGAGTCAGAGAGCAGATGGCTTCCACCAGCAAGCAGGTATGTGCCAGGGATTGGAGGCAGGAAACAACTTAGCTGCCTCACCTAGTCCCTCAGTGCCCTGACAGCAGACTGTCCCTTGAGAATAGGCTGGCCACATCTGCTCCCAGAGCTCAGAGTCTATTTGACATTTACCTGTCAAATGAGTCGCAGATGTACACACAGTGTGCATTTTTTCAGAGGCTGCATCATAAGTTACCCTTTGCCTTCAAAGTGCTTACAAGTTCTATGGGAAGGCACTCAGATGTCTGAAGACCCTTGTGACCCTGAGGCCAGCGCCTCTTTGAAACACGCACAAACATTTACCTTCCCTGACTGAAGCACGAAGGAGACACCCAATGCCAGCAAGTTTCAAAACTGAGATGAAACTGATATGCATCTATGAGGAATACAGAAGACAGGCACAGTGATTCACACTGTAATTCCTCCCAGCACTGGGAAGGCTGAGGCAGGAGGGTTGCCTCAAAGTCAAGGCCAGTTAGGGCTACACATAGTGGATTCCAGACCAGCCTGAGCTAAAGCATAGTATCTTGATTAATATGTCTCAGAGAGAGGGAGAGGAAGAGAGAGATTTTTCCCACGACCAGCAGTCACGGTACAGCCACGTGCATGGCAGGACTCAGCAGAATGAGTTTAGAAAACAGATTTTAGACAAAAGGTTTTTTAGCAAATATTTCCCACTACTCAGCACAACTGAAACAAGTCTGAGACAGGCCATTAGGCCAGTGTGGATGAGGCTGCTGATCCTAAAACAACCAGAGATTCCACAAGAGTGGCCATGTAAGTGGTCACACCTTCCGAAACCCACAGTGTGGAAGAAGAGACACATACAGCCCCGTTAGATGTAGCAAGTAATAGTTAAAGAGCTTGGACCTGAAGCCCGTGGGGCAGGGAAGGACCTAAGCCGGCCAGGCAGTCAGTTACACTGGACTTTGAAATTTGTTACAGAATTCTTCAGCATAAAGCCTATTCTCTTGGTGGTTAGTGGTTGGTCTGGTTCAGTTTGGGTTTTTTTGTTTTGTTTTATTTTGTTTGTTTCAAGACAGGGACTCAAGGAGCCCAAGATGGCCCCTAATTCACTGTGTAATTGAGCATGACCTTCTGCCTGCATCTCCCCAGTTACGGGATTGCAAGCGTGCACCACTACACCTGACAAATCAGGGCTTGCGTTCTCTAGAACCTCGAGGAGAAATATTGAGCATGGTGTGTCCTTTGCCACCATGCTCCTGCGCTGTGCTCTGCTCCTGGGAGGTTACTCCTGGACTCCAGGGACTGCTTGCACAGGAGTTCTGTGGTCATGCTCTGGGCTTGTGACTTGTGCGCAAGAGGAATAGAGCCACAGAGGGTGAAGAGCCTGTGTAATGACACAGCAAAGCCCGAGTTCTAGCTCCCTGTCCAATGCTCCCTGTCAGAGCTCACAGCACTTCTAAGGTATGAGTGGAAAGCCAGCCTAGGTTATCTAGAGTGTGAACAGCCATCCTCTAAGGAGAACCCAAGGAATCGGGGAGCAGTGCTAGGGCAGCAGGGACCATGATGGAGAGGCCTGGGAAATACATCTGTGGGGTCACTGACATGCCTGTCCCCGGGGCTTCTAGGCCCTCACACCCTCCAGTTCACATACGGCTGTGAGATGCGGTACAACAGGACCACAGGGCATTGGCAGTATGGCTACGATGGCAGTGATTACCTGACCTTGGACTTGGGCTCTATGCAATATATAGCAGCCACCTTCATTGCTGGCTACACCAAGCGCAAGTGGGAAAACAATGAGTACTGGCTGGAGAAAGAGAAGACCTACTTGGAGAAGGAGTGCATCCTATGGCTGCAGAGATACTTAACCATGGGAGGAAAGAACTTTACCCGAACTGGTAATGACCCCCTCCAAGCCCAGCCCTCCTCCCTGGGGCCAGCAGGGTGAAAGCTCACTCTGTAGTTGGTAGGGAGTTCCGGCAGCCACTCCGGCACAGGAATGTAGACTATCTGGGTGGGTTCAGTGTGCTGCGGGTTGTTTCCCACAAGCAGATGTGAACTCTTTTGAGTCTCCTAGACCGTGGTCACCTACCACCTCTGAGGTCTCTACTCTCTAAATGTGTCCCAAGGGTACTTGGGTGTGTCTCCTACTTCTGCCTTTTCCACTGGAGACACCTGCATCTGTCTGTCTGTCTACGGCAGACCCTCCAAAGACAACAGTGACTCATCAGTTCAGACCTAAAGGAAACGTCACCCTGAGGTGCTGGGCCCTGGGCTTCTACCCTGCTGACATCACCCTGACCTGGCAGTTGAATGGGGAGGAGCTGACCCAGGACATGGAGCTTGTGGAGACCAGGCCTGCAGGGGATGGAACCTTCCAGAAGTGGGCAGCTGTGGTGGTGCCTTCTGGAGAGGAGCAGAGATACACATGTCATGTGCAACATGAGGCACTAACGCAGCCCCTTGTTCTGAAATGGGGTAAGGAGAATAGGGGCACAGAGCCTATTGCCAAGGGATGCAGAAGCCCTTCTGGAGAATCTTCCCAGAGCCAGGGCCCTCCATCTTTCTTTTCCCTTCCCAGAACCTCTTCAGCTCACCACGCCCACGTCAGGAGTATGTGCTAGGGGAAGCTGTAGTCCTCAAGCAACCTTGCTGAGTGTCCTTGCGTTTCCTTTATTTGGCATAGTACTTGTGTTTGGACTTACCCGCTACAAAACTCAGGTAGGAAAAAGGAGGTCTGGGTGCCCTGTGTTGGAAGGAAGGTCAAAAGTCAAGTTGTAAACTCTTGTCATAGGGCCAATATAGTGACTTTCTGTGATATAGCAAAGGCTGGAGGGCTGGTAGGCTGAGAAACTGCAGGTGAGAGGAGCTAGAGACTATTACACCACCGAGGCCATCCCAGGCACCCAGACGCCAAGGACAACTGCTGGTATGGCTGCTTCCAGCCTCCAGGATCTCTCCCTGAGCATGGATGCCCCCATGTCTGAATGCAGTTCCAGAAGCATCACCTGTGAGACCCAAAAAGTCCCAAAGCACCTTCAAAGTGAGCCTGCTTCTCAGGGAATAAAATGTCTCAAGGCTTGCCTCCCTCAATGCCTGAAATTCTTACAGGAGATTAAGTGGAAATTAGCCAGGCTCCCAAGTGTGTGTGTGTGTGTGTGTGTGTGTGTGTGTGTGTGTGTGTGTGCATGGTGTGTATGGCTGATTGGCTATGTCCTGTGTATGAGAATTATGGCCTTTTCCACGAATATGTGCATTTCTGTACATAGCATGTATGTGCATATACACACGTTTTGCTCTCAGATATCTCACAGTTAACTTCATACTGGTTGTTCCCACCCTACAGGTCAGAAGAAAGAACAGGCCTGCTCCATCTGTTCCTGAAGAAGAGAGGCTCTAGGACAGGACCCAGGGACAATGTAAATAGTTTACAGCCCAAGGCAGACCTGGCCATGATCCTCAGAGGACACAGGTTTCAGTGAAGAGCCTGGGCTACGCTTGCTTATATTATGTAAGGCTTGCTGCTCTTTTTTTTTTTTTTTTTTAAGATTTATTTATTTATCTACTATATGTAAGTACACTGTCGCTGTCTTCAGACACTCCAGAAGAGGGAGTCAGATCTCATTACGGATGGTTGTGAGCCACCATGTGGTTGCTGGGATTTGAACTCAGGACCTTCGGAAGAACGGTGTTCTTAAGGTGCTCTTAACCACTGAGCCATCTCTCCAGCCCCGCTTGCTGCTCTTAGCTGAAGAGAGGCACAACTAAGAACTGGCATTGCTGTTGACCCTGGTCCTTTCTGCTGACTTGGGCTGAGGCTTGGCTGTGTCTGCTAGGTAGTGCCACTGCTGCTGATCTGTGTTTGTTATCCTGACTCTACCGAGCTGGACTGCTGGCGTATCCGTGAAGAGTTTGTGAGTGGATTGAACTGCTACTGCTAACCTGTATGGGGTAGTGAACCATGAGAGGAAGCCTGATAAGGTCGAGCTGGGCTTGGATTTGGGAAGCCATGGAAGGTAGGAATTTGGAAGACTCTGTTGCTAAATACGATTTGAACTGTATGACCTGGGCCAACAAGTTTCAGTGGAGAAGAATTTCTCGGTACGTGGCCTACAGACTGTTTTTGCAGTATTTCAGTGAGGTGAAGAATCTGCCTGAGGCTAAGGTAAAGAGTCTCAGATTAACAGCACTGACAAAGAAGTCTCGAAAAAGCCCAGCAGAGACTTTGCTTAAGATTCATGAAGAGCAACGAGCATGTTAAGCTGAGAAAGGAAAAACACAAAATATACAGTTCAAGTATTAAAGGGGCACCAGGAAGTGAAATGGAGATAACAGATTAAGGGATTTGGGGCAAGATCCTACCCAGCTAAATTTAGATCCAGGCAAGGTGGTACAAGCCTTTAATCCCAGGAGACAAAGACAAACAGATCTCTAAATTCAAGACCAGCCTAGGACAAAGCAGGTTCTAGGTGAAGAAAAGCTTAAATGGTGGTACATGCCTCTAATCCCAGCATTACAGGAGACAGAGCCATGAAGATCTCTGAGTTCAAAGTGAATCTACAGAGCAAGTTCCAGGGAAGCCAAGCTTAGGCAGAACAGGAGTTGGAAAATAGAAAGCTGGTGATAGAATAAGGGGGGGAGGGGATGTTCTGAAAGAGTAGTAAACTCAGTGCTCCAAGGTATGCTAGTCATAAAACAGATAGTGACATTCCTTCCTCCACCCACCCGCTTCCTGGGTTCAAAGAGTGTTCATTCAAAGAAAGTCACCCTGACCCACCCTGACCACTGCTGGAACCCACTATGCAAAGGTGCTATTGCTAGGGGCTCTTAGGAACTGTCTTGAGAGTTAACAATTACCAGGTATTCCTTGTGACACCTGTGACTTTGTACTTCCTTGTGACTCTTAACTGGTATTTTTGGTATTTCCCTTCCCACCTCCTTGAGTTGTGGTTTTTTCCTTTAAATACCCCCTTACTCAGCTACTCGGGGCGCCACAATCCTCTACCCCTGTGTGGCGTATGACCGTGGGCCCGAGAGCGCTCTTGAATAAAAATCCTCTTGCAATTTGCAGCAAGACCCGTTTCTTGTGGGTGAATTTGGGGTGTCGCCTCTCCTGAGTCAGAACGTGGGAGAGTCTTCACGTTGTGGGTCTTTCAGTTCCAGCCCCAGAAAGCAGCAGAACACCATGTGGCTCTGGCTTTAGAGGGAAAAATAGAAGAGACCACTGGGACAACTGATGCTGGTAGCTGGAGCTAAGAAATTAGTAGTGATTAAGAAGGACTAGCAGCCAGGCGTGGTGGTGCACACCTTTAATCCCAGCACTTGGGAAGCAGAGGCAGGCGGATTTCTGAGTACGAGGCCAGCCTGGTCTACAGAATGAGTTCAAGGACAGCCAGGGCTACACAGAGAAACCTTGTTTCAAAAAAAAAAAAAAGAGAGACTGAGGTGAAATCTGACAAGTGTTTTCTGGGAGCACAAAGAAGCTGTGTTGCAAAGAGAGCCAAGGTCGTACATTGTGCTGCAGCTATACTTGGTAATGTGTTAAGAGTCACCCCAGGTGGTACTGGCTTTAAAGGAATGAAGGCATCATGAAGAACAGCCGAGGCTTGGCACTGTGAGAGGCCATGGAAGGACATAGGTGATGGTGCAGCCTCAGTTGCAGTTGATAGCCAGGACTGAAGGGGTCATGCAAAGGATTTGAGGCTTGGCACCATGAAAAGAACGTATGAGAGGCTACTGGTGAAGCCTAGGTGCAGGGGAAGACCCCAGCATATTGGAGATGCCAGCACCATGAGATAAATTACCAAGAAAGATTTATTTATTATATTTAAGTACGCCATAACTGTCTTCAGACACTCCAGAAGAGGGTGTCAGATCTCGTTATGGATGGTTGTGAGCCACCATGTGTGGTTGCTGGGATTTAAACTCAGGACCTTTGGAAGAGCAGTTGGTGCTCTTATCCGCTGAGCCATCTCACCAGCCCGCACATGCAATTTCTTACAGGAACTTAGAAGAATAGACTGACCATTGAGCTTGCTTTGCAACATAACCCAGCTGAAACAAAGGATGGGTCTGTGGACTCTCCCTGAATATTAAACTTGGAGCCTTGAGCTGGAGAGATGGCTCAGCCGTTAAGAGCACTGACTGCTTTTCCCAAGGTCCTGAGTTCAAATTCCCAGCAACCACAGGATGGCTCACGACCATCTGTACAGCTACAGTGTACTCATATGCGTAAAATAAACTAAAAAAAAAAACAAACTTGGAGCCTTGATCAGAGTCTTGTCTCATCCTTCTCTTGTCCTCCCCCAACCCCCTGTCCTTTTCATTTCCAGGCCCCCTCAGGGAAACCCAGTCCATCCATGGCCGCTGGACAGCTACATGTTTCCAGCTTCAGAATGGAATTGGCATCACGTCTGGGTGGCTCTGAAAGTTCTTAGCTTGAGACACTGTCCTCCACCACCAAAGCTAACAGCTTAGTATGTTCTCTGATCCGAACCTCTTCTCTCTCAAATACTGGGTAGCCTGCTTCTTCTGTATTGCTAACACTTCTATGTCACCCGTTCTTCTCAGCTGTCCCAGATGTCCTCCCCTACTTTACATCCCATTTGCAAGTCCCAGTGCCCATATAAAGTAACACTGCTGGGGAATTTTATGTCAACTTGACACAGGCTAGAGCCATCTGACAGGAGGGGACCTCAATTGAGAAAATGCCTCCATACAATCAGGCTGCAAGCAAGCCTGAAAGACGTTTTACTAATTACTGATTGATGGGGAGGGCCCAGGCCATTGTGGGTGGGGCCATCCCTGGGCCAGTCCTGGGTTCCATAAGAAAGCAGGCTGAGCAAGCTACGGTGAAAAAGCCAGTATGCAGCACCCCTCAAGGGCCTCTGTATCAGCTCCCGCCTCCAGGTTCCGGTCCTGCTTGAGTTCCTGCCCTCAGTGCTCTTGATGATGAACTGTTATTTTTAAGTGTGAGTGAAATAAACTCTAACCAAGCCAAACTGCTTTGGTCATGGTCACAGCAATAGTAGTCCTAACTAAGACAAGCACACTCACAGTCTGTATTCGAATATGGACATCCTAGGGGACCATAATTCTGCCTATGATGTTTTTTCTTGAAGAAGCCAGCTTTTCTTTTAGTAATTGTATTATTTTTGTGTGTCTAGATGCTTTGCCTGTGGTAATGTGTATATATATATACCCTATATCATTGTAATGCCCCTGGCAGCCAAAACAGAGTATTGGATCCCCTGGGACCAGAGGTATAGGGAGCTGCCATGTGGGTGCTGTGGGTCAAACCCAGGTCCTCGGCAAGAGCAGCCAGTGCTCTCAACTGCTGAGCCAACGCTCCAGCCCTGAGATGTAGTCTCCCCTCCCCCAGCCTGAAACCTGCTTGCTCAGGGGTGGAGCTTCCCTCTCATCGCTCTGCCACGCCCACTGCTGGAACCTGCGGAGCCACACACGTGCACCTTTCTACTGGACCAGAGATTATTCGGCGGGAATCGGGTCCCCTCCCCCTTCCTTCATAACTAGTGTCCCAACAATAAAATTTGAGCCTTGATCAGAGTAACTGTCTTGGCTACATTCCTTTCTCTCGCCACCTAGCCCCTCTTCTCTTCCAGGTTTCCAAAATGCCTTTCCAGGCTAGAACCCAGGTTGTGGTCTGCTGGCCGGACACAACAATTGGCGCCCAACGTGGGGCTGAGAAACGGCAAAGGATTTTTGGAAGAGACGCTGCTGGTTCGGAGCTCCATAAAATAAAGTATAAGGGAAATTCATACCGGAGAAGGTATGGGCTAAGCTGAGACAGCGTTAAACCCGAGCGCTGGTTCACTTAGGTTCAGCAGTGAGGAGCTGGGTAATAGGCGGTAGGCCGTAGCTCTCCGAAGCTACATGAGGCGTGAGAAAAGAAAGGGTTTATTAAAAGGAATAGGCAGATTGCCCCAGTTAATAAAAAATGCATCATAAGGGAGGAAAATGTCCCAGAAAGCAGAGAGAAATTTCTCTCTGGGCCTTATAGCAGGAGTACTCTGTTCCCATTTTGTGTCTTGTCTAATGTCCGGTGCACCAATCTGTTCTCGTGTTCAATTCATGTATGTTCGTGTCCAGTCTGTATGAATGAATGTTCTATGTTTTGTGTTGGATAATAAAGATGGTATAAAAAACTTTATCTGCAAAGCCGAGAGCTGCCACGTGTTTCAGCCTGAAATCAGACACATGGCGGGAGGGCCCCTGCTAGAAAAACTGTTCATTTTAGGAAATAAGGGCGAGTGCACAGCCTCTAAGTTTCAGAGTAAAAAAGCTAATAAATGGTTCATGATTAATGTGTTTGACAATGGTAAAGTGTTTTTTATTCTATGATTGTAGCTACAAAAATTATTCTCTGATTGGTCTAAATGTAACTGCTTCATTTGGTTCCTTTTTATTGGTAATGTGCTCTGAGTGTTTTCACAATCAGCTCATAAGTTGTTGGTTAAGATTAATAATTGTTACATTGCTACAGATAGTTAGTGTTAAATTTGATAACTCAAGTTTAGAGTCTTTCTGACACGTGGCATAAGGCAGCCCAAGAGGCTGGGTCTCTAAAGATATTTCTAGGATAATAATTAATGTGGTTCTTATCCTAAATAGTAAAATTTAAGATAAGATTTAAAGCAATGTCTCTTTATTAAAGCATTAAAGCTTGCTTTAATAGGTATTCATAGATATTAATTGACATCCAAACTTCGTAATATGATAGTAATGCTTCTAATATTGATTTTAAAGATAATAAATTGTTTTAAACTTGGGTTTTGCTTTCTCAAGGTTGTAGGTATTATCCTAACCTTGCACAAAAAACTTAAAAATTATGGTTAAAACTGCCATTGTTCCATTGACTGCAGCTTGCAGTTTGATTTCAAATTTAAGATCTTTAATTCACCTGTATACTGTAATTAAGATAATTACAAGAGTAATCATCTTATGAGTGCGCTCATACAGCTCACTTCATACAAAACTGACAGAGTTATCTAGTTATGTTTGTCTTTGTAAATAAATTAGACAAACAGTTTGGTTATAGTTGCTGCCTGGCAGGAAACTGCAGTACGGGCAATTTTTTCACAACACTAAAGTTGTGAAGAACATTTTAACTGTAAGTCATCTTAAAAAAAAGTATCAAAATTTAGAGGCGTAGACAGTTATATTGTTTTTCTAAAATCGGTCCTTATTACAAGAGGGCCAAGATGCTCAGATTAAAAAGTATTTTACATTTGAGTCAATACATGGCTCTGGGCAGCCCCAGAGCGGCTTGTGGCCTTTCTTTTGTTTTGCAAACAGTGCCTTAAAAAGTTTTTTCCCTGTGTTCAAGAAAATTTCTTTTTAACAGTGTTACAGATCTATTCAGATGTTTAAAATAATGCTTAAATTCAAAGAGTTTTGCTTCTAGTGAACTGTAATCACTAGAAAATTCTGCCTCTAGGTATGGCTAATGTAACTTTACATTATGTAAGAAAAATTTTTATTGTTTCTGCTTCTATACAAGAAGCCAAGAGTTTTAATCTTTCAGTGTATATTGTTTCCTAAGTGAAAAGTATTTTATTAACTAATGCTTCTTAAAGTTTACCTTAAATCCTTGCTCTCACCCAAAAGATTCAGAGACAATATCCTTTTATTACTTAGGGTTTTAGTTTACTACAAAAGTTTCTACAAAAAATAAAGAAAGCTTTTATAATTGCTATTAATTGGTAATTAAAAATTGGTTGTGCCCAAAACAATTCTTTGGCCAGAAAAAACATTATTGTAAAGTCATTTTTCTCATCCTCCCAGCCAATCGTTGGCCCATGTGGGCCCAACTAGCTGCTGTGGGGTAGAGTCTTAAGACACAGTTTCCCCTGTTCCAGCACAGATGATCTAGTTGTGTGCTGTAGATGTTGTTTTAAAATGCTAAACAATCAAACCTTAATTTGTATATTAATAGTCAATGCCATATCTCTAAGCTCGCAATTGCTTAAATTATTCATCCCTCAGATACTATTAATTCTCAAATTTACAATTGCTTATGCATATTTCTAGTTAATAAATAAATAAATTATGCACATGTGACTCTTAATAACTTTGCAAGCCTTCTAGTTACAACCGCTCCTTAAGAAAATTGACTGAAAGTGCAATTAGTCACTGCCCCTTTACAGCCAAGTATTTAAAATATTTTGTCAACTAGTTATTAATTCAAAAGTTTAGGTATTGTAAAATTTTAAAACTTTAACTTCTTAAAAGACAAAAAAGAGAGAAATTGTATCCCCGTACATACTATTTAGTGCATTCCCATGCACACTATTAAAGTCTTACCTTTATTTTCAAAATCTAATATTTTAATGTCAAAGAGTTTAATAAATGCTTTATAGTATCTTAAACAAATCTACTTATTGGCGTATAGATTGATCCTAAAACAGCTACCTTATTAAAAAAGAAAAAACAGGTTTTCTCCACAGAACGCTGCAGAAGCATATTAGTAAATTCGTGTGACGAGCTGATAGGTAAGTTGACTCATGTCCTGATTAAATTGACTAAAAAACTAAATTAAATTCATGTTTTAGATCCATCCTTACTTGTCATTTTTTCCAGTTTAGACTAGCTTCTAACCTTTTAACTTTATGACAATAGTACATCAGAGACTGTATATTCAGACTTAGTAAAATTAGTCATTTAATAGAGTCATAATGATTTTTCTCTTTTCTTCAGTGTGACCAGCCATTCTAACTCAATCTTAGACTGGTCTAATATTCATCCAATGTTAGAGATTCCTATATTCTAAATTACCTAGCAAAGTTAACCTAGATTCCTAACCTCAGAAAGATTGCTGGCCTTACAGCTAGTATAAAAGGCTATTAAAGAGCAATTGGTCACTTAATACATTGGTAAAATGCTAGGACCCCCTGACTAACAAATAGAAGGGTCCAGATCCAGTTCTAATTTGGGGTAGAGGCTCAGTTTGTGTTTTTTCACGAGATAAAGATAGAGCTCGGTGGCTGCCAGAGAGATTAATTTGTCAGATGAACACAGATTCTAAATCTTCTAAAAGTATCACCTTGAGGACTAAAATTCCTCTTTTGCTTAAAAGGCTTGAGGACTCAGGCTCCCAAAAAAGCTACTCTCTGAGCCAGCTCCCGACAAGAGGCCAGAGACTAGCCTCAGCTTTACAATTTGCATTTAAATAAAGTACCTAGACTTACCCAAAAGAAGTTCTGCTTTCCTACTTTCTCACTGTCTTTCAAGATTTTGTCTTTCAAGCAGGTAAATCAACATTCTCGAGGCGGACCAGCGGATGTACATCCCCGCCCCCCTAGAGCACTCAGGTGGCAGCTGTTATCCCCAGTCTCAGGACATTCCAACATGTGGCCTTCAGTCTGAGTTAAAAATTAGGTTTACCCAGAGGACTAGAAAAGTAGATATTTCTATATTAATAAAGATTGGTTTTTATTTTGATAGACAGGCTTAGCCCCTTAGCTGACCTCTGGCTTTTCACCCTTGCTGTTACTGCAAGGTGTCTTTAGCTCAATAAGGCTGTAGAAAAAAACAGGGATGAGGAAAAACGACTCCCAGCTCCTATTTTAGCCACAAATCGTGGTGTTACTAACGACATAATTCTTGCTTAGGCTTTGCTAAATCTGAGGTTGATAATTCTCCTTTAGGAGCTGCACAGCGCTCAGAACTGTGCATACTGGCTTGTGATTGTACAAATTCAGTATGGGCATCCCTTAGTGCAGATAGAGGTACTGCAAGGAAAGGTCCCAGCTTGACCATTTCTGAGTTTCCTGTGAGATAAACCCGGTTTAAAAGAGGTTGGTACCAAATTATATATCCCTCGGCTCTACCTCGCCTCCCCAAAAGGTACCAGAGCCACAGGTGTGGATTTTAACAAAATCCACGGAAAAAATCGGGTCCATGTCCACCCAAGCCAAGGTTAAAAGCCCACTCATCTACGGATGAGAAAATCATTTGATCACCTCAGTTAAGCGCTGCCTTATTTAACTTATTTAATAGGGGGGAGAGAGATTGGAGACGTACTATTGAAAGGGCAAGCCCTTCACTGCCTCCCACCCAAATAAAAAAGCCAATTGGCCTTGTACTACAGAGCTGGCCGGACCCCTTATCCCTGTTACCCACCATTCATCCAAAAATGCGGAGAAATATCAACTTAGTGTTATTCTTATTATAGTGTATTTCACACTTGTTCAGTCAAACTTAGCCAGAGTTCCAACGCCCTACTTAAAATTCAACTAAAAAGTTACCTACCAAGTACTAATTAGCATTATAAAGTCAGAGCCTACAGCTCCAGGCTTTTCAGTTAGTTGTTTACTAAGATAAAAAAGGACAGTCTTAGCCAGATACAGTTTACCATAATAAAAGTTAAAGAATCCCAGGAAAACAAGTTTTTTCTTTAGCCCTAGATTCCAGGCAGAACTATTGAGCATAGATAATTTTTCCCCCTCAGGCCAGCTTTTTCTTTTTTTAAATTTTGTTAATAAAAGGGAGGAGATGTAGTCTCCCCTCCCCCAGCCTGAAACCTGCTTGCTCAGGGGTGGAGCTTCCCTCTCATCGCTCTGCCACGCCCACTGCTGGAACCTGCGGAGCCACACACGTGCACCTTTCTACTGGACCAGAGATTATTCGGCGGGAATCGGGTCCCCTCCCCCTTCCTTCATAACTAGTGTCCCAACAATAAAATTTGAGCCTTGATCAGAGTAACTGTCTTGGCTACATTCCTTTCTCTCGCCACCTAGCCCCTCTTCTCTTCCAGGTTTCCAAAATGCCTTTCCAGGCTAGAACCCAGGTTGTGGTCTGCTGGCCGGACACAACACTGAGATGGATTTTATCTCTCAATATTTGTGCTGCAAGGAGGGACGCGCTGAGGAAAGCACACAGTGTGGAGGTGCAGGAACGTTGTTACAGAGAAGGGGAAGCTGGCCCTGTGGTACCATTTACAATATGATTGGATTGTACGTGGGGAGTCAGTTCCCTTCTAGATCTGGGGAAGGGAGGACTGTTTTATTTTCTTGTTTCTTTCTTGGTCTTCTGAAATACTCTCTCATGCAGCTTAGGCTAGCTTTAAACTCACTGTACAGCCCAGAGCAGCCTTAAACTCTTGATCCTCCTGCCTCAGCCTCTCAAGTGCACCACAGCGACCAGCCCCATGAGGGGTCCTTTAAAGACCTCGCCAACACAGCACATATATTTCCTTAGGAGAGGCATATGCAATTAGTGTTATTCTGTTTGCAGACACCACTCAGGGGTCTGCGTAGTTACCAGACTGTTTCTGTGGTAAAGCACCAAGACCAAGGTAGCTTATCAAAGGACGCTTTTAATTTGGGGCCCATGGTTCCAGAGAGCTAGGAGTCCACAGCCATCATGCAGGCAGGCAGGCTTCCTGCCTGAGCAGTATCAATCACCATGCCTGGCTGAATGCAGGTTTTAAGTTTCACCAAACCTTGTTGCCACCAACCTTGTGAATATGAATTGGACCCCATAGTTACCCAAGAGAGCTAACTGGGAATGGAGTGGGTGAGCTTTTGAAACCTCCAAGTCTGCCCCCCACCCCAGTGATACACCGCCTCCAGCAAGGCCACGCCTCCCAATCTTTCCCAAACAGTTCCACCAAGTTCAGACAGAGTCTTCAAATACATGAGCCTATAGAGACCATTCTCATTCAAACCACCACAGGACGCAAGGGATGGGCTTATCTGGGTGGGCAAGGAGATACAGGAAGAAGCCATTGCAAGCCCAGAGAACAGCATCAGGAGATCTTGCTGCTACCTTGGAATCTCTTAGTCATGGGCGGGGTAGGTGGGTGGGGGATGACTAACTAGAATTTTGTGGTGAGGATCAGGCTTATCACAGTGGCCCACACAGCCAGCTTGTTAGAAACTGACACATCAGGAAACTATGCTAAGCACAGTTGAGGGGGAGGGGCTCGAAGACTTCTGTGAAGACCCATGCCTATTCCAAGCCCATTCCCCCCCCCCCCCCTATAAAACAGCCCAGACAGAAAGCCACCAAAGAGAATTCTTCCTCCCAAGTGCTGGGATTAAAGGTGTGCGCCACCACCACCTGACCAAAGAGAACTCTTAGAAAGTGTGGGAGGGATGCTGAAGTATGGCTCACCACAGTTGATGGCTTCTGGCGGGGCGTGGGACAGGAAGGACTCAGTTCTAAGGAGCAGACTTAGAACTTATGCTCCAATGAGCATAGACATAACACAAATTGAGCCTTTTTTATCTTTATTTTTACTTTCCTTTGGAGAGTCACATGGGTGGGAAGCATGGAAGGACTGGGAAGTGAGTCTGATAGGGGTGCATGGTGTAAAAATCCCAGAGAATCAATAAAAATGTTTTAAGAAAGAAACAAATAAATAAAACAAAACAAACAAAACAACAACAACAAAAACAAAGAGAAGAGAAGAGAAGAGAAGAGAAGAGAAGAGAAGAGAAGAGAAGAGAAGAGAAGAGAAGAGAAGAAACTATGTCAAGACCTTTAAAGAGGCTGGGAAAGCCAACTGCTCTGACCAAGCCCCAGTGTGGAATTCCCCACCCTAGCAAGCAGTCCCAGATGTAGTAGAAATGACTAAGTGAACTTGGCAGAGAGATGACAAGATTCAAGCTCTTGCTGGGCATGGTGGCGCACATCTTTAACCCCAGCACTCGGGAGGCACAGGCAGGTGGAGGAGTTCAAGGCCAGCCTGGTCTACAGAGTGAGTTCCAAGACAGCCAGGGCTACACAGAGAAACCCCTGTCTTGAAAAACCACACACACACACAAAAGACTCAAGCTCTTGCGTGGTATTGTTATGCCCTGGGTCCGCAGGAAATCCAGATGAGTCTAAAAACTGCAAAGTCCACTGCAACTCGCAAAAGAGTCTTTTATTTCCAAGTTTGAACTCGGTTCGCCATGAAGCAGGAGGGAGGGGGGGTTAATGGCTGTTTGTTCAAGGACTACTTTTATGGCCAGTCATAGCTGTCTGTGACCCGACCTCTGTTTACCTTTTACTTTTTCCATGGTCTCCCTTGAGTTTGTTATTTCTCTAAGGTCTCAAGGACAGGCAGTTTTGCTGCTTAACAGCAGGAGAGTTGAATGCCATTCTAATGCTAGGGGATGGGGACGGAGGATGGGAGCCTCTGGCAGGGAACACAGAGGCAAACTGTACAACATTGTATAGTCTCTCTAGTATCAGTAATTCGGGAGTTACAACAGTATATGGTATGCATAAAGGCCAGAGGATAAAGAAGAAACTAATAAAAATCGTTAGTATACATGCATGTATTTAGTGGGTGAGTGAGTGTATGTGTGTACATGTGAGGGTCACAGGACAGCTTGTGGGAGTCAGTTCTCACATGCGGTCTGGGGATCAAACTTAAGTCATTGAGCTTGGCAATATGCCCTGTACCCAAGGAGCCTTCTCTTAAGCCCCAATAAACATCTTTGAATTCTTATCTTTTTTTTTTTTTTACTTTTGTTTGTTTGTTTGTTTTGTTTTTTCGAGACAGGGTTTCTCTGTGTAGCCCTGGCTATCCTGGAACTCACTTTGTAGACCAGGCTGGCCTCGAACTCAGAAAGTTGGAAGGGGGTCTCAGATGCCCTGGAAATGTGACAGACAGCTGTGAGCCACCGTGTGATCCTCTGCAGGAGCAGCCCGGTGTTCTTGACCACTGAGCCATCTCTCCTATCTTTGCTAGTGTGCTGTGGGGTCCAATTCATATTTCTCAAGGTTGGTGGCAACAAGGTTTGGTGAAACTTAAAACCTACATTCAGCCAGGAACAGTGATACACGCCTTTAATCCCAGCACTCAGGAGACAGAAGCAGGCGGATCTCTGTGAGTTCAAGGCTGACCTGGTTTACATGGCAAGTTCTAGTATAATCAGGGCTACATCGAGAGAGACCCTGTTTCAAAAAAATCAAATAAGGGGCTGGAGAGATGGCTCAGCAGCTATGATTGTTGAGCATTCTTACAGAGGACCTGGGTTCAGTTCTCAGTACCCACATGGCAGATTACAAGCTTTTGTAACTCTGGCTCTAGGCACATACATGGTGCACAGACAAAAATATACACTCATAAAATAAAAATATATGTTAAACAAAGATTTACCTAAATATATAAAACAAACAAAAGAGTGTATCTCTTTTTTTAAGATTTACTTATATGTAAGTACACTGTAGCTGGCTTCAGACACACCAGAAGAGGGCGTCATACGGGTGGTTGTGAGCCACCATGTGGTTGCTGGGATTTGAACTCAGAACCTTTGGAGGAGCAGTCAGTGCTCTTACCCGCTGAGCCATCTCACCAGCCCAAGAGTGTATCTCTTACTAGGGCTTCAAGCTTTTTTTTCTCCACAGGCTTTGTACCCACATGGTGCACAAAGAGAGAAGGAGGTGAACGCTAAATTTAGAAGAAACATGTGGGGAGTTAAGGTTATTCTAACAAAAGGAAGTGGTCGGGTACTGTGTGTGTGGCAAACATCTGCAACCTGGGACTACCTGATGCTGTCGGGTGCCGACCAAAGGAAGAAATGAGAAGTTTCTGTTTAATGGATACAGAGTTTCAGTTTTACAAGGTGAAGAAGTTCTGAAGACAGATGGTACGGATGGTCACACAAAGATATGGATATATTTACTGCCATTAAAGCGTCCCTAAGGTGGTTAATCTGAAAAGTTATATTTATTAGTTAAAGTACTAAAATGTCAAGCTAACTTCAATAATTGTTTTATTTTGTACAACAAATGATGTTTAGCATTATTTAAAACTTTGTTACATCTCTTAGGAATTTGGCACGTGGTTGTCAAGGTACACGGTACACGTGTAAGGCCAGATAACAAACTGTAGGCTGCGTTCTTACCCAGAAGGTGAGTCCAAGAGTGAACAAGCTTGGCGACATGTGCCTTTACCCACTGAGCCTTCTCATCAACCCAGGTTTCCCAGTAATTAAATAATCTGTTTCCCTAATTCTTAGTTAAGCAAACAAAGCAGTTAAGGTACAGCAGGAGGCAGGTGATGATGGCCTTGCATGAGGTAATTTAATAATGTAACCATTTTAGAGAATATAATTATTAGAGCGAGAGAGTGAAAGAACCTAGTGGGGAAACCCCCACTCAATTTCTGTTCGGAGCGCACCCAAGAATCACGAACAGACGACCATCTTGATGTAAAAGCATGAGGTAGTTTAATGACGGAGCTCCAGGCCGACACATATCTCCCGCAGGAGACAGAGGTGTCGACCACATGGTGGAGCCATAATGGCGGAGCTCCAGTTTGAAACGTATCTCACGCAGGAGACAGTAGTTTCGAGGCTTGGAAGCTAGGGACTTTTATAGAAAAGGGGTGGGGCTGGGGGAGGAATTGGCGCGGTTTTACATGATTGGTCCATTTAAACATCAACAGACTGTCTGAAGGGCAGGAGATAGGGAGGCACTAGGCCAGTCAGGACATGTAATGACGGGCCTGCCCGGGCATGACCTGGCCTGTTCTGCTATGTTCTCAGCCCCAGGTTTCAAAGCTCACAAACAACTCTTTGGGCTATTTGACATAAATTACATGAACCACAGTTCTCAAGTTTTATTTCCTTTCAAGAGAAAGGAGGGGGGGAGGGAGAGGGAGAGGAAACAGCTGCCTCTCACACACAGTGTTCAGGGCTATCCTTTCCCCTCACTACTAATAAGTGCCCTGGTGTCTGCCCACACTGCCACTGCCACTGCCACTGCCTCTGCACCTGCCAGCCTCTTCCACTGAACACAGACTGATTCCTGTACAACTTAAGTTAGTCTCTCCCAGTTTCTCCCTCTCTCCCTCTAGCCCTCTCCCTCTGTCTCCTCTCTTATAAAAGAAAGAAAGAAAGGAAGGAAGGAAGGAAGGAAGGAAGGAAGAAAGAAAGAAAGAAAGAACGAACGAACTTACTGGGTGCTTGCTTTCCGTTTCAGAGGGTTAGTCCATTACCATCCCAAGAGGAAGCATGCCAGACAGACAGGCATGGCGCTAGAAAAGTAGCTGAGAGCTTTAAATCATGATTCACAGGCAGAGGAAAGACAGACAGACAGACAGACAGACAGAGGCAGACTGGGTCTGGCAAGGACTTTCAAAATCTTAAAAGGCAGCCTAGGGACACACCTCCTCCAACAAGGCCACACCCCTAGTCCTTCACAACACTCCACCAACTGGGAACCAAGCATCCAAATAGAGGAACTAAACCTTAAGTGAGTAAGTTACATGTCACAAAGTAGCCATCACTTTTCTCAGTACTGAAACAAAATACCTCAAAAAAAAAAAAAGAAAAAGAAAAAACAAAACACTTAAAGAAGTATCTTTTTTTGGCTCACCCTTTGAAAGATACACTCACTTTACCATGGCTGGGAAGGCGAGGTGGCTGGTCACACTGCACCCACAATCGAAAAGCAGAGAGTGGGGAGTGCTCCTAGTAGCCGGTCCCTTTTTATTCAGCCCGCACCCCAAGCCCACAGGAGCTGGCTAACCCAATAAACCTGACTGGCCTGGAAGCCCCACCCCCCAACCCCCATCACCACGCCTCTGCCTCCCTAGTGAGAGGATTGCAAGCTGCCACCAGGCTGATTTTCACTCGGGTGCAGGGGATTTGAAATCAGAGCCTCCTGCTTGTACAGAAAGCGCTTTTGCTGACTGAGCGATCTCTCCGGCCTCAAATTTGCTAATCTCTGTGATATAAAAAATGCAAAGTGAGCTGGGCAGCGGGGCACATCTTTGATCTTGGCACGGGGCTGGGGGAGGGACGGAGGGGTCGTTTTTTTGGAGCTCGAAAGAGGCTTAGTCTACAGAGTTCCAGGATAGTCAAGGTTATACAATAGACAAAAAAATCAAAACCAACCCCTGCAAAGTGACATCACTGAGCATGATTTAAGATGAGATAATATAGACAAAGTCTCCCGCTAGCATAGAGAAGAGCAAAGTGTGGCAGGATAACCAAGCAACAGGTTTTGAGTATTTACTGTTGTGGCAGACATAACCATTTAAGACAGGAGAAAAAATATTTGTCAATCATTGTGAAGATGAATTCAAAGAAAGAATGCAAAGTAATCAAGCTACAATTGTGAAAGATGGTTGCTCCTCGTTAGAATTCTGGCCAGATTCATCCTTCACTCTTGGCAGGTGAGTAAGACGAAGCCTGCCTGCCCTGTCTTCGTGACTGGCTGAGCCAGGGTCACCTAGCCTTCCTGCCAATATGCAACCTCCTGTCCGATGCTGCCCTCTAGTGACCTTTTGGGGAACTGATCGTAGAATCTCGATCTTCTCGTTCTTTCTAGACAGCCGCCTAGAACTGTCAGCCTAAACCATAGACAAGGCCTGCTTGCATCCCCTAGTGGTGCAAAACGGTGCAACGCATATCGGGGATCCCATCACTCGATCCAGCAGCTTGGTCCCTCTCCAGCCACAGAACACATAAGGGTACTGGGAAGAGGTGATGGGGAGGAGGGGAGAATGAGAGCAGAACCCTGCTACTCTTTTTTTTTTTTTTTTTTTTTTTGGTTTTTCGAGACAGGGTTTCTCTGTATAGCCCTGGCTGTCCTGGAACTCACTTTGTAGACCAGGCTGGCCTCGAACTCCACCTGCCTCTGTCTCCTGAGTGCTGGGATTAAAGGCGTGCGCCACCACGCCCGGCCCTGCTACTCTTTAGTGTAGCAATCTCCTTCCAAAACGCCCAGTTCTACTCTGAAAAATCCTTTCATCTACATTCATTATTGGCCTAGAAGAAATGAGAGCTGATGGAGGTAGGTCCAGAAGAAGACAGCCACTCGTTATGAAGCAAGATGCTATTAAACAGTTGATGTGTCTAGGAAGGTGTTTCCTGAGAAAGGAGGGGGGAGGGGAAGGGGGCCGGGCGCAGCAGCAGACTCAGGATCTCCACTAGTATCCTTAGCATATTTAATGGGCACTGCCACACCACCACTACTATACTGAGAAGCCAGGGCTAGCTAGCTCTCAGCTCAGAAGCCATAAAAGGTATAAGAGGCTTTCTGTCTGCCCTTTGCATTGGGTACCTGTCAGAAGCAGTTAGTTAGGACATACCAAACTCTCTGTAATCACACTAACCAAGGACCCCAGCACGTGATTTGTCTCTCAAGGCCTTACACTTCTCCGTCAATTCTTAGCCACCTCTGTTAATAGTCTTGTTATTAACAAGATAGTCAATAACAACCACTCAGTAGGCCTCTGAGACCTTAGCACAAGTGACTCCATGATGGAAGTGCCATTCAGGATGTAAAACTCAGCACCAAGACAGTATCCCCCGGACAAAATGAAAACAAAGACTTAATCCATCAAAGTCTGTAGTTCTGGGGAAATGTCTAAATGTACTAACATTGCTGTCTGCTTCTGGATAACTGTTCTTGTTAACTCAAGTATGTCAACCCAGAACATGGTTTTTGGTGTTTAAAAGTTCACTGGGGGGGGGGGGGGGGTATGGGGGACCTTTGGGATAGCATTGAAAATGTAAACGAGGAAAATACCTAATAAAAAAAAAAAACAATAAAAAAAAAAAGTTCACTCAGAGAAAGACTCGGGGACACTGGGAGCCTGGACACTCAGTGTCACCCCCAGCCAGCTACTAAAGACTTTCTAGTGGCTTAAACCCATGTCTGAGCAATCTTCTCGGGCGGATAATACCATCTGTATTTTCCCTGCTGTGTACGGACATGCTATGAACTACCAGCACCAAATTTCAACTCAGCAAGAATGTGATCTGGGGGGCTGGTGAGATGGCTCAGTGGGTAAGAGCACCCGACTGCTCTTCCGAAGGTCCGGAGTTCAAATCCCAGCAACCACATGGTGGCTCACAACCATCTGTAACAAGATCTGACTCCCTCTTCTGGAGTGTCTGAAGACAGCTACAGTGTACTTACATATAATAAATAAATCTTTAAAAAAAAAAAAAAATGTGATCTGGGCTAGCAACTTTCATTAAACAATGTTTCCTGTGACCACCCAGGATCCAATGTATGAATATTTTTGCCTGCATGCAGCCACCAGTGCTGGACACTGAACCTGGGTCCTCTGGAAGAGCAGCCGGTGCTCTTACCTGCTGAGCCCTCTCTCCAGCCCTGCTTATTAGACTTCTAACACATCAAGAACTTCATTTCAACCAGACATGGTGGCGAATGCCTTTAATCCTAGCGTTCAATAGGCAAAGGCAGACAGAGTCCAGGCCAGACCCTACTACATAGCAAGACCGCCCCCCCCCAGCCCCCCCCCTCCAAAAAAAAAAAAAAAACCAATATCGAGTTCTCTGAGTAACTGGCTTAATCTCTTCCATGGCTCATTCATCCTGACCTCACAGAAATCCACCTCCTGAATGCTGGCATTAAAGGAGTGAGACACCGTGCCTACCACCATTCCCTGTATAAGGTGTGAAGAGTGGAGACCAGAGGACAACTGTATCTTTCCTAACACAGCCTCCATTTTTTTTTCCTCTAAGACTCACTACTTAGGCTACTGCGGTTCACCGAGTAGTCCCGAGTAGTCCCGGGGATCGGCCTGTCTTCCTCCCAGCTGGGTTTTCATAACAAGCCACCACGCTCACATTTTTAAAGCGATTTCCGATGATCAACCTCGGAGGTCCTGTGCTACAAAGCAAGCTCTTTACCGATTAAGCAACCTCCGCGGCCCTAAACAATGTGTTTTAACACACCACGTTATATATTTCAAACGTGTGCAATTTTTGTCACTTACACCTAAATAAATAAAGCTGGGGAAATTAAAATCTAATGAGGGCCGGGCATGGTGGTGCAGGTCTTTATTTCCAGCACTCCGTAGGCCTAGGCAGACAGATCTGGGTTCGAGGCCAGCCTAGTCAACAGATCGAGCTCCAGGAAAGTCAGGGCTACACAGAGAAAACCTGTCCTGAAATGAATGAATAAATCTACTAAGTAAGCTTAGTTGAGCCGAGAAAATTAAAATGAAAAATACTATAGTAGGCGCTTCAAGTTGCGAAGGCTTGACGATTGTACGCTTTTCTAGATTTGATAACCGACATTTCTGACCAAAACAAACAAACAGCGACTTTAAAAGGTTTTCGTGGGCTTACCGTTTGAGGAAGAGACATGGCGAAACCGGTCTGCGACGCCGGACTAGACGCAAAGCCAAGCCCACGGGCGAAACACATCCGTCTTCTTCACCCGTTGGGTGGGACTTCCGCTATCAAGGCTCCACCTTCTTAAAGGTTCCCCAAAAACCGCTAGCAGCTGAGGACCGACCGTTCAAACACTTGAACCTATGGGGGACCATTTCACCCAAAGAATGGACTGTCAGATGGTATTAGAAATTATCTCGAGCTGGCCGTGGTGGCGCACACCTTTAATCCTAACACTCGGCACTAGGCAGGCAGGTTGGTGTCTGAGTTCGAGGCCAGCCTGGTCTACAGAGTGAATTCCAAGACAGCCAGGGCTACACAGAGAAACCCTGTCTCAAAAAATAAAACCAAATAAATAAATAAATAAATAAATAAATAAATAAATAAATAAATGACTTTTTCCAACCATTGAAATCTGCTACGAGTAGAAGAACGAAGCTAAACGGTTTCAAAACAGCAGCAACGCAATAGCTCTAAGATAATTTTTATTTGTGGTATGAGATAAGGTCTTGTTATTTAGCCCAGGATAGCCTATCTGTTCACAGCAATCCTCTTGTCTCAGCCTGAAAAGCTGGGGTTAAAGGGGTGCACCACAGCCCAGCTCCATCGAACGTCGCGCGACGTCAGGGTTTCCTCTGCGCAGCCATGACGCAGCTTGACCAGCAGGTGGCACTGCGGAGTCGCAGGTGCGGTGGACCGACCCTTTACCCAAGGCTGTGGGGATCTTGAGTTCCAAGTGTTTTTCCTGCTGTTGCAGCTACTCATTACTTACTACCTACTGATACATAATATTTCAACATAAAGATGAGCTGTAGCCGCACAGCTATCTGAACGTCACCACCAGTTATAGGCTGTTGTGAGCTGCTGGGTGTGAATGCTAGAAACCCTGGAAGAGAATCAAGTGCTCCTAAATTGCTGAGCCTTCTCTCCACCCCATAGCCAAATTACTTGACAATTACATCCTTATTCCAATGCCTGCACCTCTATCCGCTATATGGGGCCTTCAAGCTCATCTCTTCAATGGGTCCACTGCACCACAATGTTCAATGCCACCCTGACCCTGCCCACCCCCCACCCCCAACCCAATTACCTTCAACCTCCATCGTCTTCCTCTGGGCCTTCTCTCCTCCCTCCCCTTTACATTCCTGGTTTTCTCTAACTGGCTTACTCCTCTTCCCAGACAAGAAGTAAGACGCCTGCAAATTCTCCTCTCTTCCTACACAGGTTCTCAGCTTACACTACACTCTGAAGATGACCTATTCCTCTCCTCCCACCTCTATGCTGATGGTGCCCAATGTCTCCAGCCAGCATCTCTTCCCCAAGCTGTGCTTGCATATACTGTCTGCATATATTGTCTCTGGAGATCGCCCATAACAAACATGCCAAACTAGAGCCATGCTACACTCTGTTCCCTTACTCTACAACTCCATCACCAACACACACACACACACACACACACACACACACACACACACACACACACACGAGAGAGAGAGAGAGAGAGAGAGAGAGAGAGAGAGAGAGAGAGAGAGAAGCAATCCAACAGCCTGTCCATCTATCAAACAGTCAAACAGTCTTTCCCCCACTGTTTCTGGTTCATTTTCCTTCTAGGATGGCTATAAAACCCTCTGGTCACTTTCCCCTTCCAAATAAATGTCCAAGTTGCAAACACAGTGGTCTACAGCCAATTATTTCCCTGCCTTTTAGTCCTAGGGTTAAATTTTTATTATTTTTTTTTCCAACAGGGTCTCATGGTGGAGCTCTGGCTGGACTGAAACTCAGAGATCTGCCTGTGCCTTCCAAGCTCTGGAATTAAAGGTGTGCCCCACCACACCCAGCTCTATGGGTTTTCTGTTTTGTTTCCAGACAGGATTTCTGTTTAACAGCCCTGGCTGTTCTGAAACTCACTCTGTAAGATAAGGCTGGCCTCAAATTCACAGAGATTCAACTGCCTTTGCCTCCCGAGTGCTGGAATTAAAGGTGTGTCCCACCATGCCTACCTTCACGGATTCGTTCTTTAAAATGGGGACTGAAGAGCTGGCTCAATGGTTAAGAGCTGAGTTCAATTCCCAGCAACCGCGTGGTGGCTCACAACCATCTGTAATGGGACCTGATGCCCTCTTCTGCTGTCTCTAAAGACAGCTACAGTGTACTCATATAAACAAACTAAATAAATATTACTAACGTGGCCGGAGACCTCTACAACCTCTCCTAACTCCTTGCACTCGTTGCCCCAGAACGCGTCTTTACACCACCAATGCACACACTGCGTTCCCTCTCACTTCCACCTACCTTTTGTATGTTCTCCTCTTTCTTCGGTGCCCAGGGTTACTGTCCATGGTACACCGTTTCTCTCCACCCTCCTGTATGGTAGAAACAGCCCCTCAGCTAGAACACACTTCCTGGACCCGCATCTGTGGAACCCCTCTAGCCCAGTGTTTAGTTTGGCCTGCGCGAACCTCTCTGCTCCTCTAGGCTGTTGAGTCAGACTCGAGGAGACTGGCTTCCCCGTCAGGGTTCCCATAGCACCAGAAACAGCTGTTCTTTCTCAGCCTTGCACAACCTCGCGAAGATCCAGCGTCCAGAGCTGTGAAGATGGCTTACAGGCCTGAGTTGGGACCACCAGCACTTAAAAAGCCAGCTGTTTGTTCACCTTAGCGCTTGGGAGATAAGTGGTAGGAAGATTCCTGGAGCTCATTGGCCAGACATTTTAGCCAATCAATGAGCTCCAATCCAAAGAGCAGAGATGGAGGGCACAGTGTCCAGCCATGTCAACACTTCCTGAGCAGGACCCCGGGGATCTTTTGTCACTCTTCTCCCAGCATTTAGCACACTTAAAAAAAAAGTATTACTTTCATCACTCAACAAACCATGCGCTCCACAAGGTCTATTTTTTGTTGTTGTTTTTGTTTTTCGAGACAGGGTTTCTCTGTATAGCCCTGGCTGTCCTGGAACTCACTCTGTAGACCAGGCTGGCCTCGAACTCAGAAATCTGCCTGCCTCTGCCTCCCAAGTGCTGGGATTAAAGGCGTGTGCCACCACGCCCGGCTTCCACAAGGGCTGTTTATCCTTCTTACCCCTTAGCAGTGATTGACAGGTACTAATAACTCAGAGACTGTTCAGTGGATAAGTGAGTCCTGGGGGGTTCACTCTAGCTACATGTGAATAAGTTGTGCTAGCAGTGGTGGCTCTTCTATGGTCTGCTGGAGTTAAGACACTGTATTGAAAAAGAATATACAGAATTGGTCCCACGACTTCTGGCAAATAGTTGCCGGCTAACTTTTGTTGGTTCCCTCGTTGGTTGGGGCTAATGACTTAACTCACCTGGACCACTCCCGGCTCGCTCCCTGCTTCAGAATGAGAGCTGTAGAAAGAACGCTAGACTGGCTAGCCACATGCCAGAGCCCAGTTCGACCACAGCCAAAGCGAGGGAGTGAGGACGGCTATGATACCCGAGCACAGGAGGGAGGGATACTGAACACATGTTCTTCCTCTCAGTCTTTCCCCAGCCTCGGATGGCCTCTCTTCTCCCTGACCTCTCTGTCACTAAGACAGCTCTGCCTGGTATTGTTTTCCTATAAAATGAGCAAGATAGGAACACTGACTGAGCACACATATCCCAATTCCTTTGGGAGTGAGCTGCCTCCAGATCCACGTGAGTTCAAAGCCAGCCTGTTCTACACCGCAAGTCCAGGAATGCAGTGAGATCTAAGCCTTTAAAAAAAAAATAATGGGCCGGGCATGATGGCGCTAGCCTTTAAACCCAGCACTCGGGAGGCAGAGGCAGAGGCAGAGGCAGAGGCAGAGGCAGAGGCAGAGGCAGAGGCAGAGGCAGAGGCAGAGGAGGCAGAGGCAGAGGAGGCAGAGGCAGAGGAGGCAGAGGCAGAGGAGGCAGAGGCAGAGGAGGCAGAGGCAGAGGAGGCAGAGGCAGAGGAGGCAGAGGCAGAGGAGGCAGAGGCAGAGGAGGCAGAGGCAGAGGAGGCAGAGGCAGAGGAGGCAGAGGCAGAGGAGGCAGAGGCAGAGGAGGCAGAGGCAGAGGAGGCAGAGGCAGAGGAGGCAGAGGCAGAGGAGGCAGAGGCAGAGGAGGCAGAGGCAGAGGAGGCAGAGGCAGAGGAGGCAGAGGCAGAGGAGGCAGAGGCAGAGGAGGCAGAGGCAGAGGAGGCAGAGGCAGAGGAGGCAGAGGCAGAGGAGGCAGAGGCAGAGGAGGCAGAGGCAGAGGAGGCAGAGGCAGAGGAGGCAGAGGCAGAGGAGGCAGAGGCAGAGGAGGCAGAGGCAGAGGAGGCAGAGGCAGAGGAGGCAGAGGCAGAGGAGGCAGAGGCAGAGGAGGCAGAGGCAGAGGAGGCAGAGGAGGCAGAGGCAGAGGAGGCAGAGGCAGAGGAGGCAGAGGCAGAGGAGGCAGAGGCAGAGGCAGAGGCAGAGGCAGAGGCAGAGGCAGAGGAGGCAGAGGCAGAGGCAGGCAGATTTCTGAGTTCGAGGCCAGCCTGGTCTACAAAGTGGGTTCCAGGACAGCTGGAGCTACACAGAGAAACCCTGTCTCAGAAAAAAAAAATTAATAATAATAATAATGGTTCTAGTGAGGTCTCCAGCTCAAGTCCATACGGCTCCCCATGTCAACTCCACCCCAACCCAACTCACCCAAACACCCATGGGGAACCTTGAGTCAACAGAGGACAGGGAACACAAGCATCAAGGGGCAGACACAACGGCCAACTGTGTGTTGTTTGTGAGGCCAAAGAGCCCTAGATTAGAGACTGGATTTTTCTTAGTTGTGCCTTTTCCTCCTTTCTAACATTCTGGGTACATAACCTTCATGCACGGTCACATGGTGTGGTTCTAACTCCGTATGGCAGTGCAGGTTACAGGACTCATCATGTCCTTCTTGGAGCCATTGAAGGGAGTGAACATTTTAGGAATTCATGGCCGGGGGCCTCAGCCTCTTCTCGAGTTCCTTTCTCTCGGTTGGCAGATTGGCGCTGGCACTGGAGAACATGCTACTGACCCAGGCCCTGAAGGAGATGCCTCTACAGAGCAAGCCACACCCTGCAGTCTGTGCTACCACCCAACTGGACAACACTGTGGCTGCCTCCTTTTTCACCAGGAATTCAGCCCAGGGTTCTCATTTCCACTGGATACAGAGAACTCCTAAAGATGGCCCCAGCCACCTGCCAACTTCTGGGTCAGACCTTAAACAGTCTGAACTCCACCCCCAAACCAGAGCAAATGGGCTCAAGAACTGGGTCTGCACAGCTGGCGCTCTTTGCTCCCATGCTCTTAATGGGACCTGACGCGACTTAAAGAGCCGCTCTGCTCCAACAGTGAATGCTGTTTGCTATAATTAAGTCTCCGCCTGCACACGTTTCATTAATTTTTTTCACAAGCTTTTTGTCATATTTACATTTCAGTATCAGTAAGTTCCAGAATATAATCCACAGGTCCCCAGAATTTGGAGAACCTTCACACACCCATCTTAATCCCAAAGTCTGTGCTCCATGAGGTCTGGGTCACAAGCAGTCCTGGCTCCGGCACCATACAAAGGGTTTTGTACTTAGCACAGTCCCAGACACAGATTTGATAAATGTTCACTGAGTCTAGAAAATCCCTATAAAAAGCTTCCGTGGTGACACACCTCCACGGCTCCTTCACCCACAAAGCGCTCGTAAAACCAAGGCCAGGCAACAGGGGGTAACAGGACTCTGTTGAAGTGAAGGAGAGGAGGGCTAATACCAGGTGAACCTGCCATAGACCTCCTCTGTCCATGGGGATTCCTAAAGTGCTATGTGAGAGAGTGGGCAGTGGCCTCAGATAGCTCTGCTTCCCAAAGAGAATGAAGAAGAAAGGCAAAAAGCCTCCCACAGCGGTCAGCCCACACCGACCGCTCTCACCTCAGGCCACCTGGGGAAGGGGCTACAAAGCAGACAATCTTTATTCACAATCAGGGTGGCAAAGGGAAGACACCTCCAGCTCAGCCCAGAAGCAAAGCTGCGAGGGGGACGTGGTACCAGGTGGGGCTCAGCACTCATCCTCCCCGAGCAGGGCATACGGGTTTCGGGCTGTTAGGCAGGACCCAGGATCTGAAGTTGGGGTGTCCTCATCTCCTTCTCCCTCTTCATCTGCATCCCGGTCCTCCTCTCCTTCCTCCTCACAGGAGCTGCTCAGTTCCTCCTCCTCTTCCTCCTCCTCATCACCTGCCGGCCCCACCCTGCCCTGCGACAGCACCAGCTCTGCAGTCTCTGGGTGAGACTCCCAGGTGCCTGAGGAACACAAACAGATGTCTGAGCAAAAGAGCTGGGGCAGAGGTGAAGGCAAAGGCAAGTCTTCAAATGCTGGCACACACCCCTCACATGATTGCCTACCTGCAGAGCTGACAAAGCTCCTACATGCCCTCAAGTCCCCACAGCCACCCATTTGCACATCAGTAAACTATCACCAGAACTGCCCAGAGTAGCCCTGGCTGGCCTTGAGGTCTACCCTGAGGCTGACCCCTCAGTAGGGACCGTGGAGAACACGTGGGCTCTCACCTCTCTGTTCGCTGTAGCCAGGAGGGTAGAAACATAGGCTGAGGCGGCCATCCACTGCCAGGCGAAGTAGGCTATTGGCTGCTCTGTACACGTCATTTCGAGCTGCCTTGGCCGTTTTATAACCACGTTTCTCTGCCCAAGCTAAACAGAGAAAACAGTAACAGTCAGGGACACCCGGGAACCAGGCTCCAGTCCCGTCAGCCCCACGCCCAGTCTTTTCAGTGTTCCACACAGTCCAGGGAAGAGTTCTTGATTGTAGCAGAGTAAAGAAATTTAGGGGCAAGCAGACAACTCCTTTCTTGCGGCCAGAATCTGAGTGGGGAGGACAGGGTAGACAAGAGACAAAAGGGAGAGGCCAGGAAGCCCACCTTCACAGATGTCCCAGGCACACCAGGGGTGCTCAGCCGAAGGGTCCTCTGCCTCTGGGTGGCGCAGGTGCAGCAGGGCCTGCACGGGGATTCTGGAGGCCAGGTAGCCCACAGAAGTGTAGGGCTCCTGGATCTGGGCAATGGGGTAGATTCCAGCCAGAACCTGTGGAAACAGCACTTAGCACCTTGCGCAGGTCCACCCTCTCTCCTCCCCACCCAGATCCAGCCCCTTTCTACCACATACCTGCAGCTGCCTGGGCAGCAGCGAGGGGAAGATAAGGCCCGGGCAGTCACAAAGCTTCACAGAGGGGGTCAGAAAGTAGGTCTGAAAATACCGGGTGTGGCCTGGCGTTCTGGAGACACTCACCACCTTCCGCCCCACCAGCCCGTTGATCAGAGAGGACTTCCCCACATTGGGGAAACCTAGAAAGGCAATGCAAAGGACTGTGGGCCAGAGAAGCTGAGCAGTGGTTGGGGCTCCAGCATGGTAACACTGTGCTGGTTTGAATGAGAATGGCCCCCAGAGGCACAGAGATTTGAATGCTTGGCCCCTAGCTGGTGGGAACGTTTTGGGGTGGACTAGGACAGTGGTTCTCAACCTTCCTAATGCTATGACCCTTTAATACAGTTCCTGATGCTGTGGTGAACCCCCATCCACAAAATTACTGTTGCTACTTCATAACTACACTTTTGCTACTGTCATGAATTGTACTGTAATATCTGACATGCAGGATATCTGATGTGCGAACTTCACACACACACACACACACACACACACACACACACACACGAGTCAGGACCCACAGGTTGAGCACCACTAGTCTACAAAGTATGGCCTTGCTGGAGGAGGTATGTTACTAGGGGTGGGCTTTGAGGAGTCAAAATTCCACATTAGACCCAAACTCTCTATATCTCTGTCTCTCTGGTCTGTCTATCAGTTGGTCTGTCCACCCGTTCCTCCTTCCTCTCCTCCCTCCCTCTTACCATGCCTGCTGCCATGCTCCCTGCTATTACGGTCATGGATTCATCCTCTGAAACGGTAAACAAGCTCCCAGTGAAGTATCTCCTTTACTGGCTGCCTTAGTCGTGTGTCTTTACAGCAACAGAAAAGTGAGCTCGAGCCTATGCCACACTCAGCACGTCTACTTTTCTTCTGATCTACCTCCAGGTCCAGAATCCAGCAATCTGGAAGTCCGAGACACTGCCCTTGAGCTCCTGGTCCTGCATCTCAGTCACCTGACAAAAGCCCAGCCCTGTGGCACACAGCTCCGCCCACACACAGCACTTGAGAGGAGATGCACAAGCTGGCCAGCTCCTTCTGAGCACACCAGGCTACCTTTTCTCCAGGGGTAGCAGAGGAGACAGCTCCCCTCTGACTAGCAGACTTTTCTGTTCTCCGAGTAAAACTCCTAGCCCAGTGTGATGACACGTGGCTGTAATCCCAGCACTTCAAAGGCTGAGGCAGAAAGATAGCTCAGAGTTTGAGGACAGCCTAAACTGCACAGTGAGACTGTTTAGAAACAATAGAAACCTCACATAAAACAAAAACAAACCCACAACCCTAAAGACTCAGCTATGTGTGTTACCAATTACTGAGTTCCCCTGGTGACTGTCCTCTTGGTAGCTTATTTATCTTATATTATGTGCATTGAGTATGTTGTTGCCTGCATGTGTCTGTGTGAGTCTGATCCCCTAGGACTGAAGTTACAGACATCTGTGAGCTACCAGTGCGTACTGGGAACTGAACCAGGGTCTTCCGGAAGAGCGGTCAGTGGTCTTAATCCCTGAGCCATCTCTCCAGCCCCTTTGACTGAACGCTTGAACACAGACAAAAAAAAAAAAAAAAAAATACACAGCAGCTTTGGAGATCCTAGTACACTGGGCCGGACCTGAGCACAGCACTTTCTTTGGAGGTGCATCTGCCCATCTCCTAATACAGAGCCTCATCCTGACTTGGTGAGGTGAGTGTCCTTCCTGCTCCCTGCTCTCAAGACCCTCATGAGTATTCAGGGTAAGCCGGTGCCACCCTGCAGCCTCTGGACTCTACCCAGGTGGACCCATGCAGAGGATGCTGTTTCTGGGGTGGCCACTCCTCCTCCTCAGGCTCCCAGCAGCTGTCAGCCCTGCTCCACAGATGTGAGACTTCAGGCACTGTGTCCACTTCACTTCCAGACTCTTCTTGGTTCCCATTCTCCTTCTGCTTTGCCCAGACTAACTGCTGCTCTGCCTCAGCCCTCAAGCTTTCTCCTCACCTACCTTCTCCTGTTCTATGGCATTAAGTACTCTGCATATTTCCCAGTGGCTCCTTAAACTGAAATCCCGACTGCACCCCAAGCCCCAGTTCTCCTTTCTCTAAGCTCCAGACCCCTCACTCACAGCTATTGAGCCTCTCCACGTGGGACAGCTCCCAGGAGCTCCTTAGTTCTCTCCTCTCCGCTCTCCAGCCCTCCACCTGGCTTCTCTCCCACGCTCTCCACTCAGGAGTCCCAGCCCCATGAGTTTTTAAACAAACAAACATACAAACAAACAAACCACCTTCATTGCTCTTTCTTTCTCTGGTGCCAAGTACAGCCACCAGCAAGGCCATTTTCCCCACCTTCACGTCATGTTTCTGTCCCAGCCCCCTATGCCTCCATCACCTCCCTCTGAGCAACTATTGGGGGGTGAGGGGCTGGTTTTCCTTTTTCTTTTTGAGATGGGTCCCAACCTGTAGCCCAAGCTGGCCTGGAATTCCCTACACAGTCTAGGCTGACCTCACACTCTCCTAAGTCTCACGCCCTGGCCTCCCAGGCTCTGGAAATGAAGGGTGAGCACCACGCCCAACTCCTCTCAGCAGCTCTTGGCTGTCCTCCGGACTCACATCTTCCCTTCTTGTCCATCTCCCACCTATCTTTCACTCCACTCAGCAAAGAACAAACTTCTAAATGAAACCAGATCCTGCCGTTCCACCACTGGCTTCGAATATAACTAGAACTAAGATCCAAACTGCCAGAGCAGAAGGCTGTTTCGGGGCTGAGAGAAGTCATAGCCCATGCAAGACCCACACAGTGGCTTCCAACAGTCCACAATCCCAACTTAAGGGGATCCACTGCCCTCTTCTGGCCTCTGCAGGAACCAGATACACACACACACACCTTTAATCCTAGCACTTGGAAGGCAGAGGCAGGCAGGCGGATTTCTGAGTTCGAGGCCAGCCTGGTCTACAGAGTGAGTTCCAGAACAGCTAGGACTACACAGAGAAACCCTGTCTCAAAAAACCTTTAAAAAAAACCAAAACCACGTGGAGGAAAAAAAAATCTAAAACAAAATAAAAGTCCACAAACATCTAAGATAATAATGACAAGGTCTCTTTTCACTTCTTGTACCCTCTCCTGTACTGCAATGGCCCTCAACCTTCCTCACACTCACACTGCAGTAAGCCCCAACATACAGTTATTTTCGTCACTAATTTGCAAATGTGATTTTACTGCTGTTATGAATTGTAATGTAAGCCCCTAATGTAAAATGAAACATGACCCCTAAAGGGGCGGTGACCCACAGGGTGAGAACTGCTGCTTGAACAAAGCTCTTTTCCTTTCAAGAGACAGGGTTTCATTGTCCAGTGTAGACCATTCTGGCCTTGAACTTAAATATTCGCCTGCCTCTGCCTCCAAGCGCTGGGACGGAAGGTGAGTACCACCAGGCTGAGCTTGTGACACAGTTCTTACCCAGGGAGATACTCCCTGACCACTCGGAAAAGGGCTTCCTCCCAGGAGGAGCTGACACGAGCTGGCCTCCAGCTGAGACTTAAGGACCCCTGTCCTAGAAACCAGTATCCACAACTGAAAAATGAGTAACTACGGGTCACTCAGAGCACCAGGCAGTGCGAAGACTTAACAGTCGCCACTGTCACCACTCTCGTGACTTGCCAGGCCCTGTGAGGCTCAGCAGGCCACAGCTCACCTCCATCTTTAAACTGTGCATCAGCAACCTCATTCTCAAGTGACTCAACAGCTTAAGGACTCGATTGCGTTGACAGAGCCAACAAGAGACAGAACTTCTGCACGGCAGTAGGCACCCTTCTCTGTTCCCCAGGGCCAACGACAAAGGCTGTTCTTTGAAGGACGTAAATCCAGACAGGCCTAGCTCCCTCCTCTACAAATACTGAAAACACAGAGCCTAAGAAGGCCACTACGGCAGGCTGCTGAGTCCTTACCTATACAGCCAATAGTCACCACCCCGTCCTTGTAGCGCTCCCTGGAGGGGCCTGTGGGCTCCATGGCTGAGTCGGTCAGCTGCTCTACCAGTACTGCTGGCCCGTCTTCCTCCTCCTCTTCCTCACCGGAGACGTTACCCCAGGAGGCTCCAGCCACGTCCCTAGCAATCTTCTCGCGCCAGCTGCTCAAGTCCACTGTTTGAAGAAGAAAACAGAGGACGTTTCCCTCATCCCCGGGCCACGATGGTTCATGAACACACAGCTGATGTCACCATCATGCCAAGAATCATGGAGTGCAATGTGTACTGTGGCAGACCAGAGTTTCCCCAGCTTTCTCAGGACCCCACTCTGGAGTCACAGATGGAGTCTCTCCATCAGCACATCTACGACTTCTCAGGACATCAAACCACAGAGGCCCCTGCCCACTCCTGACTCTCTCCTTCCCACCATCTGGCGTGGGGTGGGGGTGGGGGACCTGATTCTACAACTTTCCTAAGTGTGTATATTAGAGGGGCATCCAGAGCCTTCCCTCCAAGGACTACATACCTTTCCCCACAGTGATAGCTTCACAGGCTCTCAGCAACTGCTCTGGTCCCAGTGCCCGAGTCCATCCTTTCCCCCGTCTCCGATTCTTCTTCAAGACTGAGATGAGAGAGTGAAGATGTGCCTCTTTCTCCTGCTGCCCTCAGGCCCACATCAGGTGCCCTTGCCAACCAACCTCTCTGTTCCCCAACCCCTGCTCATCCTCCCCCCCCACCCCAGACCCCCGCCCCCGACCACTACCACACACACACACACACACACACACACACCCGCCAACACCTTCTCTGCAGCTCACTCACCACCACCAGGCTCCTGTGGAGTGCGCGTGTCCCGAGGGAAAGAGGTGAACAAGACAATGTGGAGCTGGGGGTAGCGCTGGTGAAAATAATGCTTCCAGGCAACCACGAGAGCCGGCGGGGCCAGGTCCACCTTGTTCAAGACCAGCACCAGGGCCAGCCCAAGCTCTCCAGTTACATACTCGTAAAGTGCTGGTGGGAAGTTCACAACCTGTGACACAATTGATAAGAGGACAGAGTGACAAGAAGCGAGTCAAGAGTTTGCTGACCCCAGCTCCCTGACACCAGGCACAGCTCTGGCAGAAGTAGATTCTGTGGTGAAAACAGTTAACCCAGCCGCACCAAGCAGGGAAGGCAAAGCAGGTATTAATAACAACCTGGGCAAGCCTCAGGGAGCTTCCTGCAGGTCATGATGAGAGAAATGGAGGCAAGTCTGACAATATCTGAGTGCACTGAGGTGATGACAGTCAGGAACAGGGACAGGGACAGGGACCAGGTAAGAAGTACACAGCTCTATGCACGCGTGTACATGTCTGTGTTAGGTGTGTATGGCTGTGTACATCATATGTGCGTGTGACAAGGATCAGAGATGAATAAAAAGTTCAGCTCCTGAGGCTGGGGGTGCGACTCAGTGGTAAAAAGCTCAGGCCTAGTACGAGCAAGATGCAAGGCCCAGGGCTTCATCCTCCGTGACAGAGCAGAGCAAAACAAAAGGAAACGCAAATGGTGCCATCGCCTGAGGAACACCAAGGTTGACCTCTGTGGCTTCCCAATTCCAAGCATACCGACTACAAGTGGGATGGCAAGCACCTGCAAATCAGAGCCTTTCACACACACCCACCAAAAGGTGTAAAAAGAGCTCTCTGGCCGGGCGTGGTGGCGCACGCCTTTAAACCCAGCACTCGGGAGGCAGAGGCAGGTGGATCTCTTTGTAGATCCTGGAACTCACTTTGTAGACCAGCAGGCTGGTCTACAAAGTGAGTTCCAGGACAGCCAGGGCTATACAAAGAAACCCTGTCACGAAAAACCAAAAAAAAAAAGAGCTCTCTGAGCCAGCAGTGGTGGCGCACACCTTTAACTCCAGCACTCGGGAGGCAGAGACAGACAGATTTGAGTTCAAGGCCAGCCTGGTCTACAGAGTGAGTTCCAGGACAGCCAGGGCTATACAGAGAAACCCTGTCTCAAAAAAACAAAACAAGCCAGGCAGTGGTGGTGCACGCCTTTAATCCCAGCACTTGGGAGGCAGAGACAGGTGGATCTCTGAGTTCGAGGCCAGCCTGGTCTACAGCGTTAGTTCCAGGACAGCCAAGGCTACACAGAGAAACCCTGTCTTGAAAACCAACCAACCAAACAAACAAAGATCTCTCTGCCTTCCAATTCCTGCCTCAGAACACTCATACTAGAATCATCCCCTTTCCCCCTTGCAAACCTTTCAAAGTCCTCACCGGATGTCGGATGTCAGTAATGAGCAGGACGATGTCAGACATCTCTAACACCCGCCACAGCTGCCTCCATGTCTGAAAAGATCAGAAGAGAGACTGTCTTCAGTTTGGCTGCTGCCTGAACCAGGACACTAAGATCACAGTATGTCGACTCAGTCAACACGCCACCATCACCTCCAGATTGTGCTCAAAGTAGCTGAGTTTCTCTGAAGTGTATGCCCCGTGTATCTTCCCAAGGTATTCCTGGAAGCTCCGCTCCTCCTGGCTCATTAGCTGTTCCTTGGACATCTCATAACTCCAAGGAGGCCGCCGGGGAAAGTCCAGGACTGGGAAACAAGGAAAGAGACCGGATAAGCATGAGGACTTTTTCTGGACCCCTTCTCTGGCCAGCAAGTTCCCCAGGCTGATGGCATACACAAGTAGCCCCCACTCACCTGAGCCAGGCTGATACACTTCCCGGATATCCAACTCTAACACTTCAGCACTGACCGGCTGCAACACTTGCTCTCTGGCCGCTCTCTTTCTCCTCTCCACCTCCTCCCGGCTGTCCCGTTCAAAATGCAGCCGGTATCTAAGGGGAGAGGGACCACACATCTAGTGGAGTCCTGTGACAAACAATCTCCTCTTCTGACCACAAAACTGCAAAGGTTCCTCTCCTGGTTGTTCAAGTCTCCTCTAAACAAACTCTTGACAGTCCCCATTGGAAGGCAAGAAAGATTGTGGCCCATCCAGGGAGAACCACCTTCCTTGGCTTCCAGCCTCACTAGTTCCACTTTCAATCCTTCATCGGAAGCTTTTCCTAAGGGTGAGGGCGGGGAAACTGCGGCCAGCGCCCTTCTCCTTGGCTTACCGGTTGGGGTCGTAGCCTCTGGGCCCCAGGCCCTGGGAAGGTTGCTGGTTGAGCCTGCGGATATGATGGGTCACGGATTCCCCATCCGACGTGTCCGTCTGCTCCTCCCGCCGCTCCCGGCTACCGCTGCGGCTGTTGGAACTGGAGCGCAGCCCATCTTGGAGCCCTGAGGGGAGGGGCCGGTGACGCCGGTGTAGACCGGTTCTTAGGGGACCTAAAGCCCCCCGAGCCGGTAGGACAAGCTCTTCTTCAGCCGACCCAACTTCTCCAGAGGCTCCATCTTCCCAACCGCGCGCCCCAACCCCGTCCCGGATGGGCCTGGAGGTCGTCACAGCGCCCTGTGGCAGCAGCAGCAGAAGCAGAGTTTCCCATCCCCCACCCTCCACCCCTCCCCGTCCCGCCGCTGCGGGAAACCCCCACCGTGGCAGCCCACGCGGGATCGCGAGAGCCCACCCACCCACCCCCCGCCCGCGGTGCCGCGGCACAGCCCTCCTCCAGAGCTGCGCAGCGGCCCCGCCCCCTCCCTGACCTCGCTTCCGCTCCCGCTTGTCCTGCAGCTGCTTCTTCTTCTGCTTCACGCTGAAGGGCTTCTTCCTCGGCATGGCCCCGGAGCCCCGGCCCGCCCTCCGCCGAGCTCCCCGCCGCCGCAACTGACTCCCCGGGGCAGCCCCCGCCGGCGGCCCGGGGCCCTGGGGAGGCGGGGCCGCGGTGACGTCAGCGGCGAGCGGCGGGGAGCTGGGCGGCGGGGATGCAAGCGGCGGCACGTGAGAGTCCGCGGGTCCGGGATGCACGGTGCGGCGAGCGGGAGACGCGCGTGGGAGGCCCGCGCCGACTCCGTCACGGGCGCTACCAAGTGGCAGTCGCGGGAGGGGGGACGCGTGTCACCGCCGCCCGGCGCTCCCGGGAGCTGCCACTCACCTGGCGGGGGCCGGGCGACGGGGCGAGGACACGCCCCACCGCGCGGCCGCCTGGAGAGGATGGCCCCTGGCGGGAGAGCCGGGGCTGCGCTGGCTACCCGGTGGACTGGCTGCCCGGTGGACTGGCCTGCGGCGACAGTACTCGGTAAGGAGATTGCGGAAGAGGCAGGTTCACTGGCCACACGTGCGAGCGCGGGTGAGGAGGAAAAGCGAGCGGGACAAGGACTTTTGGAGAGAGGTCAGAGAGCACGGAGTTGTGGCTGTAGTTGTTGCCATGGTAACTGGGGCCCGGATGTGGCGACCTTAGGATGCGACAGGCCTCTCCCGTGCCGCCAGAGTCCCGAAGCCTGTCCGGTGTCTCACTGGAATGGGGTGGTGCTTTCCCACGTGGAGAGGAACTGCACAAGGGGGAGCAAAGCTTCCCCACGCGCGCGGCGGGGTGAGCGAGGCACCTTGTAGGAGCGAACGGCCGCGGCACATCCACGACCTCCCGGAAGTGGCATGGTGGGCGCCTCGGTCACCCGGCCCATCGCCCACCCGGAAGCGGAAGGAAAGCTAGTGTGCCCCTTCCTCACTGCCCTCCAAATCTTGCTGTAGCCATTGCCGCAGCCGCTATGCCGAAACGAAAGAAGCAGGACCAGCCGCCGCCGCTGCCGCAGCAGCAGCAACATCTCGCACTGTCTGAGCGGGACGAGCCTGGAGATGAGGAGGATGAGCGCCCCATGGGTGAGGGGCAGGGCGTGCACACGCCTGTCAGCGGGCCAGGGGGCTAGGCGAGAATGAAATGCGGGGGAGGAGGTGCCAACGGAAGGAGGAAGGGCGCACGCGTGGAGGTGGGGTGGGACGTGGTGGGGGAGGGATGCTGGTGGAACCTGGATTGAGGGCTTCGCTTGCTTGAACCCTCAACCTCAATCTGGCTCCTAATCCTTTCTGGAGAAGGCAGGGGAGGTGGCGGCTCAGCTAAACATCTGGCTTGCGCAACCGCAGAATGGCGGGGGGAGAGGGGTGGCAGCGATGTTACAGATTGTGATGATCGGGAAGACAATTTGTGACCACACTTCCACTGGTTAGGTCAACCTTCTGTGAACTACTCCCCCGAGGGAAGGAGAGGAGAAAAAAACTATGATGGGCCAACAGTTAAGGTGAGGGATTGGGGGTACGTGGAATCACTGGCATGTTGTGGATGCAGCACTGTGAGGAAAGAGCTGTTAGAGACCTCTGTTACCCTCTGATGGACTCTCAAACAACTCTGCAGAGGGACGGGCAGATGGACGGGGTGAGAGTTTGCGGCACTGCTGAGTGGATATATGACTTACCTGGTTAAAAACTGAGTGTTATAAGACCACGTAAGGACGAGGTGATCAGTCCTTTGCACCGTTCTGATGGCTGTGTTTTCACGTCTGCTCTTAGGACCACCCAGCCTTCTGGGCCCTCCCCCCATGGCTAACGGGAAGCCTGGTGATCCCAAGTCAGGTGAGGAGAAATTGGGCCCTGATTCATGTTTTAAGCCCTGGAGAAGGGATGGACCCCTAAAGACTTAAACAAAAGCCCAGGGATTGTGTGTACCTAAATGAGGGATCATATATTAACCGTTTGGAAATACGGTGTTGTCAAAATGTTACTTTCCTTCCAGATTAACTCCTAGGTCTGTCTTTATTTGTGTGTAGAAATAAATGTTCTCCATTATAGAGGCTCTAAATGGGACACTACCAAGACCAAAGTGAGAGGGCATAGCAAGATTTAGTGAAAAGCTGCAGTAGCTATGACATTGTGGTTTTCACAGAATGTCAACATAAGTTCTTAACATGTGGAAGGATCAGGAGTTCCTGGCCAGCCTCTCCTGCAATAGCAAATTTGAGACCGGCTAGCCTAGGCTACATGAGACCCTATCTGAGTGCAATCGGAGGCCTGTAGATATATGAACACAGAATTCTGTGTAAAGATGAAGTCAACGAAGTGGTTCTGTCAGTAAACAAAGTTGTCTCAATTGGACTTTTTTTGTGTGTAAAACTATGAACTTTGACTTTGTAATAGTCGTACCAAATAAAAACACCAATTCTAAGCAGATTGTAAAATAAACATTCTTATAAAAAGTTAACCATGTCTCATGGTCTTAGAGTAGGTAAGCGTTTGTAAACAGCACACAGACCAGGCATACTGGCAGCAGGAAAGCTCAGAGTTCAGTGTTACCCTGGCCTATATAAGACACTGTCTATAAAATTTAAAAGTAGCCAGGCTGTGGTGGTGCACGTCTTTGATCCCAGCACTTGGGAGGCAGAGGCAGGCGAATTTCTGAGTTCAAGGCCAGCCTAGTCCGGGCTATACAGAGAAACCCTATCTTGAAAAAAAAAACAAACAAAACAAAACAAAATCTAAAAGTAAAATGAGGAAGAACAGGAGGAGTGGTACTGTGGGAGGTGGTCCAGTTGATGAAGTATTTACTTCAAAAGCATGAAGTCCTGATTTCAGATCTTAGCAACCATGTAAAAAGCAAAAACCTGGGCCCAACAGTGATAAGGCAGAGGTAGACAGACTCTAGGACTTGCTGGCTAGCAAGTGTAGTTGAATCAGAGTGTTCCAGGTTCAGTGAGACCTTTCAGCCCCTAGCACACACAGACAAAAAGCACACACACATATGTTAATCATAAAGGAAGTATTTATGAATGAACTAAATCAATAACACAGACTTAATTAATCAGATAACACTGCTAACTAGATAGACATGGAACCACATAACTACTATGTATAGTATGGAGCTTTGTTACAAAACTAAAAATAAGCCAAGCCTGGTAGCACATGTCTACAATTTTGAAGGGTGAGGCAGGAGAACTTTTGCGCTATGAAGCTAGCATGGGCTACATAGAGACCCTATTTAACAAATTAAATAAGTACAGTTCCGCTTCTGGGTTTATATTTACAAGAATTGAAAGCATAGTCTTTGGGGATTTGAGTTTTTGTTTGTTTTGGTTTGTTGTGTTATTTATTTGCAGTGAGGTCTCACTGTGTAGCCTTGGCTGTTTGGAGCTCACTGTACAGACCACACTAGACTTGAATGCAGAGAAAATCTGCCTGCCTCTGCTTCCCAACTTTTTGGATTAAAGTCAGGCATCACCAGGCTTGTCTTTTTGTATTTTTTTTTTTTTTGAGACAGTTGTTATGTAGCCCTGGCTGCCATCAAGCTAAAAGTATATATATGCATTCAGTGGAATATTTTTTTTTGAAAAAAGAAGAAAATGTTGGTAGAACCTCAACACAATATTAAGAAAGTGGGCCCATAAAGATAAACACATGAGCTGTCTGAAGTCAGACTCATAGAAACCATTAGAATGTGGGTTACTGGGACTGTTGGAGATGTAAGGGAAGGGGTTTGTTAAAGGTTTCTGTTTTGGTCTCGGGTTTACAGTGTAGGGTTCTCGGATTCTATTTCCCGACAGTATTAAACCATTTACTTAATAGCTGAGGTGAGTCAGGCTGACAAGATGGCTCTGCAGGTCAAAGTACTTGCCACCAAGCCTGACAGACTGACTTCAATCCTTGGGCTCCAAGTAGTAGAGGAACCAAATTCCACACGTTGTCTCTCTGTCACACATGCAGCATGATATCTGTGTACACACCCCCAACACACACACACATAAATTTTAGAAATCTGTTTTAATCTGTAATTTTAGAAATCTATTTTTTTAGGCTAAAGAGCTTGCTATTAGAGAGAACCTGAGATTCATTTTTACCACCACATGGTCTAGTAGAACTAGGCAGCTCATAGGTCTAGTTTCAACACCCTTTTTTTGGCCTGCAGGGACACAAGACACACATGTGATACGTAAGCATATTATTACGTATATTATTTTTGTTTCACACACAACAAATCAACCAAGTGACAAAGTCTGAGCCATCCAATGCTTGGAAGCTGTAAAGCCACCTTGAGGGCCGGGGGTGGGGGGAGAGCAGCATATAGTTGATAACCACTCAGAAACTGTTTAATAATATTTTCTTTTTTGTTTGTTTGTTTGTTTTTTTGTTTAGTTTTTCGAGACAGGGTTTCTCTGTGTAGCTCTGGCTGTCCTGGAACACACTTTTTAGACCAGGCTGGCCTCGAACTCATAAATCCGCCTGCCTCTGCCTCCCAAGTATTGAGATTAAAGGTGTGCGCCACCACGCCCGGCACACTTTTTTTGGGGGGGGGGGGTTTCTTACTGAGCAATTCCTCTGCCACATGTAGTCTGAACAGAAACTTATACTACACATAGAAATGTTCATAGCAGAGGAGTGGGGGGGAGGGTATGGGGGACTTTTGGGATAGCATTGGAAATGTAAATGAGGAAAATACCTAATAAAAAATATTAAAAAAAAAAAAAGAAATGTTCATAGCATTGTTTATTGTGGCCACACAGTTAATACCCACATGTCCATTAAATCATCAGTAGATCACATTAGTCCATGTAATAGGATGCTACACTTAAAAAAATCAACCACCACCAAGTGTGGTGGCGCACACCTTTAATCCCAGAACTCGGGAGGCAGAGGCAGGTGGATTTCTGAGTTCGAGGCCAGCCTGGTCTACAGAGTGGGTTCCAAGACAGCCAGGGCTACACAGAGAAACCCTGTCTCGAAAAACCAAAAAAAAAAAAAAAAAAAAAAAAATCAACCACAAACCCAGACAACCCAGACAACCTGACTCTCATGATGAACAGAAGAGCCCAGAGTTCAGAGCCAGGTAGATCTACAACCTGTCACATCAGAAGTTAGGATGGTGGCAACCTTCCAGAAGACGAAAGGATGTATACAGATGGATGGCTTTTTTGAGGCTGGAGAGTTAGCTCAGTAATGAGAGTTATCAGTTGCCTAGCATACACAGGGTCCTGGGTTCAGTTCCCCACACCAGGGGCTAAAAAGGGCTTAGAAAGCATAATTTTTAACACGGCAGTGGAAATCCAGGTGAAGATGTGATACTTAATTTGTGTACTTTTAAAAGTCCTGTGTCCGTGCTTTGCTGTTGTAAGCAGGGGCGGGGCTTTTGTCAGGACTAAGCTGCCCAGCAATCACCTCCCTGTCTCTCTCTCTGTAGCTTTCCACAGGGGTCCTCCAGGATCAAGGGGACGGATGATTCCCCCACTGCTGAGTCTCCCGCCTCCTCCCCGGGGTAGAGGCTACATTCGGGGAGGCCTCGGTCCTCGATCTAGCCCGTATGGTCGTGGTTGGTGGGGTATCAATGCCGAACCTCCTTTTCCTGGGCCAGGCCATGGGGGTCCCTCTAGGGAAAGCTTTTACAAAGAGGTGAGAAACCCACGAAGGCTCAGAAGCTGGTCTCTTGTCAAGAATACCTACCCACCCAAGGACAGCCCCCAGATGATGGAAGGTAAGGCCAGGCCCTCTCTGTTACGTTTGTGCCGTGGCCTGTGTGCCAGCAGGCCTGGGGAAGCTCCTCCTCTGGGCTCTCACTGAGAAGCACTGGGAATTTATGCAGGGCCTTCTCCGTGTTGAGGAGTCCTAGCACTGGACTACCAGCTTCCTAGCTGCCTTAAGAGGTACAAATAGTCCTGAACGCTTTTCTTCCCTCAGAAAAACAGTCTTTCTAAAATATTTGGTGGTCTGGGAGGCTTGCTCAGTGATTGAGCAAGGTGTGGATCATGCTGAGGCCCTGTGTTCTATTCCTAGCACCACAAATAGAAAGGAAAGCCAAAATACTTGTAAACAGTGTATAGTAGAAACCTTGGCTTTTGATCTGCATTCTATTACATTTTAGGATTTTTGAGGGGGTCAGAAAGGAAGAGTTGTATTTGATTGGGGGTGGGTGGGCAAGTTGACCTCAAACTTGTGGCAGTCTTCTGTCTTGGCCTTCTGAATGCTAGAGCCACAGGTGTGAGCCACCTCGCCCAGCTCTTACGAGGTTTTTTCTTATTTTCGAGACAGGGTTTCTCTGTGTAGCCCTGGCTGTCCTGGAACTCACTCTGTAGACCAGGCTGGCCTTGAACTCAGAGATCTACCAGCCTCTGCCTCCCAAGGGCTGAGATTAAAGGCGTGTGCCACCACTGCCCGGCTTACGAGGTTTTAAGCTGCTGTTTTCCCTTATTCACAGACAAGTCTGACCGCCCTGTCTGCCGACATTTTTCTAAGAAGGGCCACTGTCGATATGAAGACCATTGTGCCTTCTACCATCCAGGCGTCAACGGACCTCCTCTGTGAGACTGTGCCTTCCCACCCAGGCTGGAAGGAGCCCTCTGACCTAGTGGCCATGCACTCTCTGTGGCTCCATCTTAGCTACTTGAAGGCTCTTCTGTCACCTTCAAGCACTGACACATCCACCCCTTTCATCATCTCTCCTATTTGAGGTCCAGAGCTGTGATTGTCACTAGTGCACAGTGCACACTGTCTTCTGATCCAGGCTGTAGAGACCTTCGGGACCCCATCTTGCTACCTTCCACTGCCTCCTGGATCGTCCCCTCTGCCAAAAGACTGCTCAACAGGAAACCTTTGGTGCTGTTTCTTGTGCATTTGTCCACCTGTCCCTCGGTATTGCCCTCAGTTCCCAAGAGCCCTGGAGCAGTCTCTTATCCTCTAGCTGCTTGTTTTAAGTCCTTTCACGTAAAACCCCAGTGTTTGCAGCTGCCAGGAAGTGCACCAGGTTGTATGGCCTTGAGGTCGAGTTTGAGTGACTGGTATAGACTTGCTCCTTGAACGGCCTCTACCTGCTTTTGGACGTCCTAGTTTCTGTCCGTAGCATGAACCCCACCACTAAGGCCTGTGGTCACTGTGCTTTGTGAAACTGTACGCCCTTTGTAGCCTTCCTCGGTGTCCGTGGCGGTTTTTGTGTGTGTGTGTGTGTGTGTGTGTGACTTCCCAACACTAGAGTAAGTTTTTCTGCCAAATCAAGTGAGGCTCTTGGTGCCCTCTGGAGTTCACCTACCTCCCAACACGGGAGGACGTGAGACTTCTTCAGACTGCCTCCCCATCGTGCCCTCTCCTGGTGTCGGGCATTCTGGGTCTGACTGGCCAGTGGTGTCTTGGAAAGCCTCAGGCGGGCCTCCCCAAACAGCTCCTGCCTGGCCCGTTTTAGTTCGGCTCTGTCATTGTGAGGCCACCGACCCTTTGGTTTGACTTTGTGAAACTCCACCTGTCTTTGGATGGAACCTGAACAGTGCTGTCATCTCTGACCCTCTTCCTTCCCCGGCACTGCGTGTTTTCTGTGAAAACAGCAGTGAACATGGTGGGCTTTGAACAGGCCCTACGGAAGTGGGTCAGGAGGTGTGCACACAAGAGGAGAGAGAGCTGTTGGAGAACTAAGAATGATTTTTTTTTTCTTTTTAACTTTTTTTTATATTAGTAATAAACACAGTGGAAACCGGTATCTTCTCTCATTTCTCTGTTGCAGTCCTTGCAGGTGAAGGGGAGCCTCTCAGGCTGTTGGGGAGTCCACTCATTCCCTTAGTTCATCAGAAGCAAGTTAGACTCTGGAAAGGATTGCAGTGGGGAGAGCAGATCAGGACCTGGCATGGAGCTGAGGTCTGAAGGATTCACAGGAGGAGGAGTGGGTGGAGTCATCTAGGCAGTGTCTGAGAACAGTTCACGTGAACTCTGTAGATGATGATATCAGACTTTGTAATGACTTTATGTCTCACTGTCAAAAGGTTGGACATGCCTGTCTACTCAGGCTGGGAAACAGACTTAGAAATGGAGATTTTTTAAAAAGTTTTTAGGGGCTGGTGAGATGGCTCAGTGGGTAAGAGCACCCAACTGCTCTTCCAAATGTCCAGAGTTCAAATCCCAGCAACCACATGGTGGCTCACAACCATCTGTAACAAGATCTGATGCCCTCTTCTGGAGTGTCTGAAGACAGCTACAGTGTACTTACATATAATAAATAAATAAATCTTTTAAAAAAAAAAGGTTTTTGGCCGGGCTATGGTGGCGCAAGTCTTTAATCCAAGCACTTGGGAGGCAGAGGCAGGTAGATTTCTGAGTCCCAGGACAGCCAGGGCTACATAGAGAAACCCTATCTCGGGGAAAAAAAAAAAGTTTTCAGATTTATTTACTACTTCATGAATATTTTGCCTCCCTGTATATATGCGTACTGTGTGTGCCTGCTACCTCTGGAGGTCAGAAGAATGCATCAGAGTCACTGTGTTGTTGTGAGCCACCATGTGGGTTATGTATAGCAGCAAAATGTACTCTTACACACTGAGCCATGTCTCCAGAAATGGAGACTTTCTATGCTTCGACAGTAGCATAGGCTTGCATAGTGAAGTTGAAGAAAAGCAAATGTTTAGAAACAGTCAAAATTAAAGCATTTGGGTCAGAGAGAGCTCTGTTTTAAAAGCATTTGCTCTTGAAGAGCCTGAGTTTGCTATCCAGGACACAGGGCAGCTTACAGCTGCTTGTGACTCCAGTGCTTGGGTTTTTGGGGACCTCTTTTGCCCTCCTGGGGCACCAGGCACTTACCCAGTGCACATAAGCCAGCAAACCTTTAGAAGTAATTTTTTTAAAAAAGACTTTCAAAGATTAAGCTCCCATGTATATCGAAGTTAGAACCCCAGGGGCAGAGGCACCAGCATAAGATGGAGGAAGAGCAGTCCACTGGAGAAAAAGTGTGGAGAAATGGAGGGAAAGTGACCACCTATGTCAGATGTTAGGACATGGCTTCTGATCTGGTTATCCTGGAAAATGAATTGGGACAGAAGCATCATGAGAGCTGGGAATGTAGTTCAGTGGGTAGGACATTTGCCTAGTATGTGTGACACTGCCTTAGGTTCCATTCTTGGACCATATAAATAAACCAGGCACATTAACACAGGTGTGTAATCTCAGAGCTCAGGAGGGAGACAAGAAAATGGGAAATTGAGTATCATTGGCTACTTAGAGGACTTGAGGCAAGACTGGACTACATAAGGAAAAGAAGAGCATGACTGAAGACAGGAGCTGCCCCAGGTGTGGAAACCCTCATCCAAACCCCCATGCCTGTCAGTCATTAGCGTTAAAGCCAGCCATCTCTTGATTGTGGTTTGAAAGGTATATGCTTCCTGGGAGGCAGAGGCAGGTAGATCTCTGAATTCATGGCCAGCCTGGTCTACACAATGATTTCCAAGACAGCCAGGGCTACCCAGAGAAACCCTGTCTCAAAAAAAAAAGGGGGGGGGGGGCTTGTTTGTCAAAACTTACAACTGCTCATTGCTTGCCATTTTATGTGCAATTACAGTAGGTCAATTAGGACAAAATTATCACACACACACAAAACTCCAGGTTCCATTGCATAATAGTTATTGGGGTGGAGTTCCTTGGTTATATCTGTACACCTGGATATTTATTGACATGTCAACCAAGGGCGAGTAAGGTTACACTTTCCTAAGCCGACTGGTTGTGGTGTCTTTAAATACAGTTTACAGTACGTAGGATTAGAAAAAATAGGATTAGCAGTAGTGAAGAATGACTGAAGAGGTGTACTGTTTTAAATAAAGTGGCCAGTCAGGCATAATAGTACAGACTTGTAATCCTGGCTCTCCCAGAGGCAGAAAAGCAGGCGGAATTCTAGGAGTCCCAGGCCAACCAAGACTACATTGTGAGTTTCAGGGCAGCCAAGGACTACACAGTGAGTCCCTGGTTAAACAACAAAAAGGATTCAGAACAGGGTGTGTCGACAAACCTCAGCACTCCTACCAGGCAGTGGTGGCGCACACCTTATTAATCCCAGCACTTAGGAGGCAGAGGCAGGCGGATTTCTGAGTTAGAGGCCAGCCAGTGTTACACAGAGAACCTTGTCTGCAAAACAAAACAAAACTCAGCACTCCGGAGCCAAAGGCAAACGCCTCTCTGGGTTGGAGGTCAACCTCAGCTACACAGCGAGTTCCAGACACCAGCTAGGATGACACAATCAGATGTCTACTTCTGCCTACCTGGAAATTACCATGTCCTTCTTTGAGTGTCACCGCGTCGCAGCATCAGCTGCTTAGGCGTTGGGACGGTCATGACGCGCTGCCCACTCCAGTCAAGTAGGTGACGTCTCTGGCCACACCCCCAAAGCCGCAATGCCGCCACGCCCCTTTGCCCCACGTGTCTGCGCAGCAGACCCTCCGCGGGTCGGGGCGGAGCCTACATGGAGAGCCCGCCCACTGGCCGGCCCACATCGCCGGAAGCGGAAACGGCGCCGGGCGCCGCTGGAGGACTCTTAACTGCTGCCGCGATGCCGAAGGGTCCCAAGCAACAGCCGCCCGAGCCCGAGTGGATCGGGGACGGCGAGGGCACGAGCCCCGCGGGTGAGTGGGGAAGGAGGCAGGAGTGGCGGGGACGGCGGCGGCCTCCATGGAGCGTGGGTCCTGCGCATGTGCGCCGGGGCAGAGGCCGCGTGCCCCGGGCCGTCCTAGAGCCCAGAGAGGCGGACGGGAGACGGGAAGACCATATGTCACCGAGGGAGGGACGGCAGGACAGGAACTAGAATTGTTGACTTCTTTCCTACCGCGGTGAGGGAGCGTGCCTTGAATCGTGTGGTGCGCTCCCAACTGCACTTGCCTCCCTCCCAGAGAACAACAGCTCCTTCGTGGACTCCAAAGGCTCGGTCCCGCTGGACTGCACTAGGTCAAGGGCTAGGATCAAGGTTTACTTTAATACTCATGCGATGTGCTTTGTGCGTGGTATAAAGGTCTCTTTTTTTAAGACGTTCTCTCAGCCAAGCCTTGGGGGCACACGCCTTTGATCCCAGCATCAGGAAGCCGAGGAAGGCGGATCTAAGTGAGTTCGAGGCCAGCCTGGTCTACAAGGCGAGTTCCCTGACAGCGAGGCCTACACAGAGAAGCCCTGCCTCGAAGAAAACAAGATCACTCTACATAGCCCTAGCTGTCCCAGAACTCACTCAGTAGACCATGCTACCCTCCAAGGCACAGAAATCTGCTTGCTTCTGCTTCCCAGGTGCTGGGATTAAAGGTGTGTGCCAGGATAGATTTAGGAACACTAGGCTCTGGCAGTGACTTTTGTAAGAAGTGTCAAAGAAATAGTAAGGAAGTGAAGACTGAAGAGTTGCTGTCAATCAAGTGCCTGGTGCAGAACTAAAGACTGGGCAGATAAAAGGGTACAGAAGGATGTGCACTCTAAAGTGCAGTTTAAGGAGTGGGTAGTGAGCTGGGCAGTGGTGGTGCACGCACGCCTTTAATCCAAGCACTTGGAAGGCAGAGGCAGGCAGATTTCTGAGTTCCAGGACAGCCAGGGCTACACAGAGACACCCTATCTCGAAAAAGAAAACAAAACAAAATAAGAGAATGGGTAGTGGACCATTAGTAGGTAGTAGTGCTTGAGAAATACCTTTAATTAAAAGGTGTTTTGTTCTTTGAGGTGGGATTTCACTATGCAGCCTGACTAGTCTGGGACTCACTATGTAGATCAGGCTGGCCTGGAACTCATAAAGATCCATGTGAGTCTGCCAATTGAATGTTGGTGTTACAGATGTGCACCAACATTCCTAGCTGGAAAGAAAACAAACAAAAAATTAGTATTTTATGTGTATGGGTGCTTTGCCTTTGTACTGCACACATTCAGTGCCTTTGAAAGCCAGAAGAGGGCGTTGGGTATCCTGGACCTGGAGTTTCAGGGAGGCTTGTTAGCTAGGCTTGGAACCCAGGTCCTCTGGAAGAGCAGCCAGTGCTCTTTTTTTTTTTCTTCTTCTTTTTTAAAGATTTATTTATTATTATATGTAAGTACACTGTAGTTGTCTTCAGACACACCAGAAGAGGGAGTCAGATCTTGTTAGGGATGGTTGTGAGCCACCATGTGGTTGCTGGGATTTGAACTCGACCTTCAGAAGAGCAGTCGGGTGCTCTTACCCACTGAGCCATCTCACCAGCCCCCAGCCAGTGCTCTTAACTACTGAGCCATCTCTCCAACCCTGAAAATAAAAAAAAAGAGAGAGAGAGAGAGAGTAGTGTTGGACTGTAAGGTGGAAAACATGCAAAAATTATTTTTTTTATGTGTATGAATGTATTGCCTGCATGTATATAACTGTACCATGTGTGTGCCTTGTCGGTAGAGGGCATCTGACCCCCTGACAATGGAGTCACAAGTGGTTGTAAGCTGTCATGTGAGTGCTTGGAATCAAGCCCGGGCCCTTTGAGAGAGCAGCAAGTGATGCTCTAAAGTGATGAGCTATCTCTCCAGCCCCTGTGCTTTCTTGAGGGAGGAGCATGCCTTGGAGCAGGTGTGGATGGGAAGTCAGTAGACAACTTTGTAGCCAGTTCTCTTTCCAGCCCAGTGTGTCTTGAAGGCTGAGTTGGAGGTGTGACAAGGACACATTGTTAACTGTCTCTGGTGAGAGAAGAGACTTGATATAAAGATGTAGATAAGTGTGGTTGGAGATACAAAGTTCTAGAGAGTGCTGACTGAGTTGTTTGTTTGCTCCTTTGTTTGTTAAGTTATATGCAGACCAGATTGCTGGACCTCCTAAGTGTTCAGGTTTTGCATGTATGCAGTAAGCTGCCTAAGCGATGGGATGCAAGTCTAAACATAAAATACACTTTTGCTTCATATACACCTTATAAACACAGCTTAGAGGTTTTTTTGTTTTATTTAATACAAGGTCCAATGTAGTCCAGGCTGGCTTTGAACCCATGTATAGCTAGGGATGGCCTTGAACATGTATTGCTTTAGCCTGAGCCTTAAAGTGTTGGCATTACAGACTTGAGCCACAATGCCCAGTTATATAAAGTGGAGAATGGCTTTGAACTGGTCCATGTAGACTCATCCTTGGCTGTTTATTTTGAGACAAGGTTTCATTAAACTGCCCAGGCAGGGTTCAAACTCTTTTCTCCTTCGGCCTCCCTGTTATCCAGATTACAAATATGGGTGAGGAGTGGTAATGTTAAAGTGTTGTCTTTGCCACTCAGGACAGCTTCAGGAAGGTGCTAAAGGAGATTGGAAGAGGAGCCAAGCAACATAGCTCTGGTCCTGCTAACCCCATGATGACACGTCTCACAACTGACTTGTGCTCAGGCATTTCCTTACCTCAGGGTCAGGTGGATCAGAGGATTTGACAGAAGGAATTTAAGGGATGGAGGTATGAGGTCAGCCATGATGGCTTGGGCCTTTAATTCCAAGCTTCGGCTGGCAGAGGCAGGTATATCTCTGAATTCAAAGCCAGCCTGACCTCCACAGTGAGTTGCCCAGAGAACAGCTGACCTGAATATCAGTCAGACCTGGTAGCTCAGACCTGGATTCCAAGTATGGGAGGCTAAAGCAGGAAGGATTACAAGTTCAAGGCCAGCTTGGGCAACTTAGAGAGATTGCCTCAAAATGAAAGGTGAAGATAAAGGACTGAGGGTGTGGGTTCAGCTGAGACTGGCTGGCTGCCTGCTGTGTGAAGCCCTGAAAAGCACAAATGAGACGTGTGTGCTGGTTGTGCTTTTCATGAAGATTGTGGAGAATGGTACACAGGTGACTTTTGTTTGTTTTTGGTTTTTTGGTGGTAGTGGGTTACTTACTTTTGTTTTGTTTTGTTTCCAAAATAGATATTAGAGCCCTAGTTCAATTCCTATAGAGAAATACTGACTGTCTCTTTAGAATGCGCCTTCCGGGCTGGAGAGATAGCTCAGTGGTTAAGAGCTGGTTAAGACTGCTCTTCCGGAGGTCCTGAGTTCAAATCCCATGGTGGCTCACAACCATCTGTAATGAGATCTGATGCCCTTTTCTGGTGTGTCTGAAGACTACAGTGTACTTAGATATAATAATAAAGAAATCTTAAAAAAAAAAAAAGAATCCATGTTCCTCTCCACCCTTGGGTTCTGCTGTTGCCCCTCCTCTTGCCACCATAGAAACATTGTAACAATCTCTTATAAGACTTTCCACTGTTGTCCTTCTTACCCTTGCTCCACTCTAAATGGATGCAAGACTGGAGGGTACAAAAGATCAGATCATACCAACAGACTTACTGTCCCCTAACTGGCACCTCCACAAAGCACTAGGCTTGAGGCCGGCTTCTTCCCTCCCCACCAAATCTGCCTTTTCTTCCCTTAGGTGAAGTTTGAGGCCTTTGCTCTGTAAAGATCTGTCTTCCTACAAGCACCAGAGGAAACCACAGTTCTTAGCTGTTTGCATCCCCAGTGCAAACATTTTCTGACACCAAGTGTCTGGTTAGTAAATAGGTGTCCGCAGGGCCCAGAGAGACAGCTCAGTGGTAACAGCACTTGCTATTCTTGCAGAGGACCAAGTTCAACTTGAGCACCCACCTGATAGCTTATCTGTAAATCCATTTAGGCAGGATGGCAGACACATAATATACATATACACCTACAGGCAAAGCACTCTCACGCTTATAAAATAAATATATCTAAAAAAATGTTTTAAGTAAATAGGCATTTGGAGCCAGGTGGTTACATGTCTGCACTCCAGTGGAGGCAGATCTCTGAGTTCTAGGCCATCCAGGTCTATAGAGATGGTTCTAGGACAGCCAAGACTACACAGTTGAAAATACAAAAAGAAAGAAAAAAAATAGGTGTGTAGATGAACAGATGGAAGAAAAAATAATGATCTCTGAAAGAGCAGTCATTGGTGATGAAGAACAGCTCTTCCTGCTAGAGCCAACTGGAGCTCTGCAGGAAGCTCGGGCTGCTGGACTTTTTTGTTTCTTTGTTTGTTTGTTTGTTTTCGAGGCAGGGTTTCTCTGTATAGCCCTGGCTGTCCTGGAACTCACTCTGTAGACCAGGCTGGCCTCGAACTTAGAAATCTGCCTGCCTCTGCCTCCCAAGTGCTGGGATTAAAGGCATGCGCCACCACCGCCCGGCTTGGACATTTGTAAGAAGCTAATGTTGTGATGTCTGTTTAACCTTCCAGACAAAGTAGTGAAGAAAGGAAAAAAGGACAAGAAGACCAAAAAGACGGTGAGAAAATGAGTCCGGGAAGAGTAACACCCCTGGGTGTTCCCAGGCAGTGTAAATGGGCAAGTGAGACCTGAAGAGGGGAGACCTTGCTAGGAGAGGGGGCTTGTGGGGTGTACTATGTGTGGCACTAGGTGTCAAAGAATTAACAAAGGTAAAAATTCAGAGAGCCAAGCTGTCATGTGAACCTTTAATCTCAGCATTCACTCAGGAGGCAGAGGCAAGGCATATCTGAGTCCTGGGTCAGCCTGAGCTACGCAGAGAAACCCTGTCTCGAAGAAAAAAAATTATAGAGTGAGAACTTTTTTTTTTTTTAGTTTTGTGAGACAGGGTTTCTCTGTGTAGCCCTGGCTGTCCTGGAACTCACTTTGTAGACTAGGCTGGCCTCGAACTCAGAAATCTGCCTGCCTCTGCCTCCTAAGTGCTGGGATTAAAGGCTTGCGCCACCACCGCCCAGCCAAATAGTGCTTTCTTACAACTTGGAGGTTGAGAAGTAGCCATGGGCTGGCTCACAGCTGTGGAGGGACAGGCATGCATATGTCAGTCATCCAGTGTGTGAAAGTGGAAGCCAGTGGTTCCTGGGAGCTATTTCTTTGAGCAGGATCCACGAGTAGAAAATGAAATAATAAAATGACCACAGCCACTTTTTAAAAGAGAGGAAATGGGGCAGTGACAGCTGTGTGCAGATGGCTGACAGCCTTGGAGCCCCTCACCTGTATCTTATCGATACCCTTTATAGTTCTTTGAAGAGCTGGCAGTAGAGGACAAACAAGCTGGGGAAGAGGAAAAATTGCAGAAGGAGAAGGAGCAGCAACAGCAACAGCAGGTATGGTATCCCTGTGGGCGTCCAATCCCAGGAATCCCAGACCTCAGTCCCTCTCAGCCCCTCTCAGCCCCTCTCAGCCCCTCTCAGCCCTTGTCTTCACTCGCACTGTTGTTTCAGCAACAGAAGAAAAAGCGAGACACCAGGAAAGGCCGTCGGAAAAAGGATGTGGACGATGATAGTGATGAGAGAGTGCTCATGGAGCGACTTAAGCAACTGTCTGTGCCAGCCAGTGATGAGGAAGATGAGGGTAAGGGAACTGAGGGCCAAGGGCAGCTGCAGCCCATGGTCAGTGGGGAGGAAGGCCTCCAGCTGCCAGTGAAGGAGCCAGGTGTTTTCTTGACCCCCCTCCTCTCCCCCTGTCATTTCAGTGCCTGCCCCCATACCCCGAGGACGGAAGAAGGCCAAGGTGAGCTATCAGCAAGGAAGCAAAGACCCCAGAGGCAACCAGAGCCACCCCACTGACTTGCAGGGCCTTTTCCTGTAGGGTGGAAATGTTTTTGAAGCCCTGATTCAGGATGACAGTGAGGAGGAGGAAGAGGAGGAAGAAAACCGTGTTCTCAAGCCCGCCAAGCCAGAGAAGAATCGCATCAATAAAGTGAGTGGTGGCTCGCCACACTGCCTCCTCACGGGGTACCGCTCTCCGGCTCCTAAACCGCCTGTCCTAACTCTCCTGTTCATGCCAGCAGCCCGCATCTCTCTAAAGCCTTCTGACTCAGTGCTCTCCAGAGATTTAAACTCCAAATCCAAACCATCTGTCTGTGTCTCCTGCAGGCCGTGGCTGAGGAACCTCCTGGGCTCAGGAGTAAAAAGGGAAAGGAGGAGAAATCAAAAGGGAAAGCCAAGGTGAGAGGGGGCCCTGCAGGTGGTGCTGACTGCTCCTCGGGGAGCCAGCCCTCCATCAGGCCTGTCTTCTCCTTGCTGCCTCAGAGTAAACCTGCTGCTGCAGACAGTGAAGGGGAAGAGGAGGAGGACACAGCTAAAGAAAAGGAGCCTCCTCAGCAAGGGAAGGACAGAGACAAAAAGGAGGCTGAGCAGGTGTGTGCACACTGCTGGGGCGGGCGGGGCAGGGGAAGCTCCCTGCTGACTGGAGCAAGAATCACACACCCAGCATAGTGGGGACAAATGAAGGGGATCTCTGAGCTCAAAGCCAGCCTGATCTATCTACTACTGAGTTCCAGGGCTATGAGCTTCATGTCTCTGTCTTATGTTTTACAACTCTTTGGAACTATAACATCTTATCTCATGAGCCACATGAAGTCAGGTCCCTGGAACCACCATGGCAGATGGAAGAGGTGGGGCTTGGATGGAGTTCATCCTGATGGTGTTGGTGCTGGCTGTGACCATTCACTATTCACTGGCACTGTGGTCTAGAACAATCTTAACGATGTTCCTGGTCTTCAGTCTCTCTCTGTTTCTCAACATTTCAAGCATTTCTAGTCTTAGTTCTTGCTGGCTACTTCAGTCTGCACGCTAGACCATCTTTTTGATTTGGTTTGGTTTGGTTTGGTTTTTTGCACATTAGTGACAGAAGAAACTCAGTTGCTTCCTTTCGCTTACACTGTCTTAGAAGTTACAAGCTTTTCCTTTCGTTAGCCTGCCGAACATTTCACACCAGTGGTTCCTGATGGCAGAGATCGATTAAGGGCTGCATGTACACCAGTGCCTTGGGATAAGCCATCTCCAGATTGGGTGGGGAAGACAGCTTCCTGCCTTAGTGGGATGCTAGGAATCTGACAGTGGTGGTGGTGGTGGTGGTGGTGGTGGTGGTGGTGGTGGTGGTGGTGGTAGTGGTGGTGGTGGTGGTGGTGGTGGTGGTGGTGGTTAGGTTTTGGTTTGTTTTTTTTGTTGTTGTTGTTACTGTTTTTGTTTTGGTGTTTGATTGTTTTGGTGTTTTTTGTTTGGTTTTTCAAGACATTTCTCATCCTAGCACTTAGAAGTCAGAGGCAGGTAGATCTTTGTTAGTTTGAGGCCAGCCAGGACTGTTACACAGAGAAACATGGGGTAGAGGGTCAGAGTCAAGATTTCTCTGTATGTCCCTGGCTGACTTGGAAGTCAGTCTGTAGACTTAAGTCTGTAGTCCTGTTCTCGCTGCTGCTTTTGTTTGCTTACCGCCACTTGTTCTCACAGGGCTCAGGGGAAGAGAAGGAAGAGAAAGAAGGGGACTTGAAGGCAAACGATCCCTATGCCAACCTTAGCAAAAAGGAAAAGAAAAAGCTAAAGAAACAGGTAAGCCACAGCTCTTCCAGCTCCTGTGGCCCCAGGCTCTGAGAAGAGCTTTGGGGGCTGCTTGAAGTGGAGTAGTGGAAAGACAGGGATTTACGTTCGACCTTCAGCGCTGACATTCTGAAGCTACTGTGTTACGACACTGAGTGTCCTTTCCCTCCTCAGATGGATTATGAACGACAGGTGGAGTCATTGAAAGCAGCTAATGCTGCAGAAAACGACTTCTCTGTGTCCCAGGCAGAGGTGTCTTCCCGCCAGGCAATGTTAGAAAATGCATCTGACATTAAGGTGAGATCTGAGGGCCCTTGCCCCACTTAGCACTTGAGTAGGCCTGTGAGGGATGAATGCCTAAAGAAAAAGTTCAGCGGGCTGGCGAAATGGCTCAACGGGTAAGAGCACTGACTGCTCTTCCAAAGGTCCTGAGTTCAAATCCCAGCAACCACATGGTGACTCACAACCACTCATAATGAGATCTGACGCCCTCTTCTGGTGTGTCTGAAGACAGCTACAGTGAGCGGGGTCGACCAGAGCAAGCAGAGGTCCTAAAATTCAATTCTCTACAGCTATAGTGTACTCACATACATAAAATAAAGAAATAAATCTAAAAGGAAAAAAGAAAAAGAAATGGTTCAGCCAGACTGAGCAAAGTAACAGAAAAGCCGGTAGAAACAGCAGGACTCCTGCTGCAGCACACGGGGCAGGAGGGAAGACTTCTCATGTGTTTGTGTGCCCCGTGTTCATCCTTTCTTTTGGCTGCAGTTGGAAAAGTTCAGCATCTCCGCCCACGGCAAGGAGCTATTCGTCAATGCTGACCTGTACATAGTAGCCGGCCGCCGCTATGGGCTGGTGGGACCCAACGGCAAAGGCAAAACCACGCTTCTGAAGCACATTGCCAACCGTGCCCTGAGCATCCCCCCTAACATTGACGTGCTGCTGTGCGAGCAGGGTGAGGCTGGGGAGTGGGAAAGCAAGCTGGGAGGATGACCGAGGACAGGTGGGACTGGCATTGACGCCCAGCCTTCCCCCTCCTGCAGAGGTGGTGGCTGATGAAACACCAGCCGTGCAAGCTGTCCTTCGAGCAGATACCAAGCGACTGAGGTTGCTAGAGGAGGAGAGACGGCTTCAGGGACAGCTGGAGCAGGGGGATGACACTGCTGCTGAGAAACTAGAAAAGGTAGAGGAGATGGCGCAGGGGACACAAGGTAGGCCTTGCGGGTCTGTGGACCCTTGGACATGTGTCCTCTTCTCCCTCCTCCCAGGTGTATGAGGAACTGCGAGCTACCGGGGCAGCAGCTGCAGAGGCCAAGGCACGGCGGATCCTGGCTGGCTTGGGCTTCGACCCTGAGATGCAGAATCGGCCCACACAGAAGTTCTCTGGGGGTTGGAGAATGCGTGTCTCCCTGGCCAGGTAGGCCCTGCCTCCCAGCTTCTGACCAGCCCCTTTCTTCCCACTCTTCCAAGGCCTGCATAGTGAGCAGGTTTGAGGTCATTGTAGTTGTTTCCAGACACACCAGAAGAGGGTATCAGATCCCATTACAGATGGTTGTGAGCCACCATGTGGTTGCTGGGAATTGAACTCAGGACCTCTGGAAGAACAGTCAGTGCTCTTAACTGCTGAGCCATCTCTCCAGCCCCTTGAGGCCAACTTTAAACCTCCTTTGCTGTGTGCACTGTGAGAACTTGGGTCATTCTCCGTTTTGACCCCTCTCTAACAGACTGTTGTCACTGAGCTCTGGGTTTGCTGAACAGGCATCTTCCTTCCCTAACCTTACACTCCATCCACTCCTTTAGGGCACTGTTCATGGAGCCAACGCTGCTGATGTTGGATGAGCCCACTAACCACCTGGACCTCAACGCCGTCATCTGGCTCAATAAGTGCGCTGCCCGTGGTCTCCCGCTCTGCCTTTTTCCCTGTCCCCATCCCATTATCTACTTCCTAGACTCATCTTCCCTGGCCTTGTGACACTCACTCGCGCACCCCCTCTCTCCACGGCAGCTACCTTCAGGGCTGGAGGAAGACGTTGCTGATTGTCTCCCACGACCAGGGCTTTCTGGATGACGTTTGCACTGATATCATCCACCTGGACACCCAGCGGCTCCATTACTACAGGGGCAATTACAGTAAGCATGCTCTTTTACGGGTTGGAGACAGGACCCAAAGGTGGAGCCAGAGTAGCCGGCCCTGGGCATGGTGGTGAGCTCTCTGTCCAAGACCTCCATGCAGGGCTTCTCTTCCCAACTCATCTGTCCCTGGTTGTTCCACCCCAGTGACCTTCAAGAAGATGTACCAGCAGAAGCAGAAAGAGCTGCTAAAGCAGTACGAGAAGCAGGAGAAGAAACTGAAGGAGCTGAAGGCTGGGGGCAAGTCCACCAAGCAAGCGGAAAAGCAAACAAAGGAAGTCCTGACTCGAAAACAGCAGAAGTGCCGACGGAAAAACCAGGATGAAGAGTCTCAGGAGCCCCCTGAGCTCCTGAAGCGTCCCAAGGAGTACACCGTGCGCTTCACCTTCCCAGACCCCCCGCCTCTCAGCCCACCTGTGCTGGGCCTGCACGGTGAGTGACGGCTTGCTGCCAGTGCACAGCAGTGCCCTGGGTACCCTACACTCTGCCAAGGCTGTAGCCCTTTCCTGGGAGGCCAGGCATTTGGGGTAACCAAGAAAATTGTGAATGGCTGGTTTTTCTCAGGTGTGACGTTTGGCTACGAGGGGCAGAAGCCACTCTTTAAGAATCTAGATTTCGGTATCGACATGGACTCCCGGAGTAAGTCGGTTGGCCTTGGGTGACTTGGGTGTGGAGCATGAATCCCAGGACGTAAGCTGTTCCTCTAACCACTAGTCTCCTCCTTCCAGTTTGCATCGTGGGTCCCAATGGTGTGGGGAAGAGCACACTACTCCTGCTGCTGACTGGCAAGCTGACACCGGTGAGTCCTAAAGTGAACAGGAGAGGAGAGGGCCAGGTGTGGCCCAGGGGACAGTGTGTCCTTGTAGACTGTGTGTAAGCTGGAGGGCACGTGCATCTGTCACAAAGGTGCGCTTGTTTCTGGCAGCCTCGGAAGCCCTGGGTTTTCCTATGCCGCTCTCGCGCTCACACCCCAGTGTAGGCTTGTGCTTTTGTTGTTTGTAGTTCTAGGGATTGAACCTTTAACACGCTGTATCATCCCTCTTGTTTTACTTTAAGATAAGGCCTTGCTAACTTACCCAGAGTGACCTCAAATTTGCCACCCTCTTTCCTTTCTTAGTTACTTAAATAGCTGAGATGACAGGCCCGTGCCACCCACCCAGCTTCATTCGCAGGCCCTGTAAGGGAAGCTTTTATCCTCCGTCCCTCCCACTTCAGAGTCTTCCGTCCCTAGGCACCCGTTTCTCTTTCTTGCACCCATTTATTCCCAGCCCAGTTCTGATGTTTGTTTCTCTCTGAGAAACTCTAGTATTTGGTTCTCTTTGAAAATTTTGAGATAGGCCTAGTAGCAACCACTCATAAACTCAGGACTGGGGAGGCTGAGACAGGAGGATGGCTGTGAATTCAAGGCCAGCCTGGGCTGCAGAGTGAGACTGTGTCCAAACAAAGAAAAGAGAAGCTGGGCTTTGGGCCTCTACCTCCATCCTGCTCTCACTCTTGCTTGTCCTTGCAGACCAACGGGGAGATGAGGAAGAACCATCGGCTGGTAAGCTGGCCTTGGGAACCGAGGCTGGAGGTCAGGCAGGAAGCAGGACTCTTGACTGACCACTCCCCTCTCCTCTTGGGCAGAAAATCGGCTTCTTTAACCAGCAGTACGCAGAGCAGCTGCACATGGAGGAGACGCCCACTGAGTACCTGCAGCGGAGCTTCAATCTGCCCTACCAGGATGCCCGGAAGTGCTTGGGCCGCTTTGGCCTGGAGAGCCACGCCCACACCATCCAGATCTGCAAACTCTCCGGTACTGTCATTCTGGGGTGCTTGAGGAGGTGACCTCATCAGCTGTTCCTGGAAGCTGAAGGGGTTTACAGCACAGATGGGGAGCCTCCATGTCCCAAGTACATCCATAGGGTTGGCCTTCTGCAAGGTGGGTGACAGGAGTCTCAGTACGGTTCCTTTTGTGACAGGTGGGCAGAAAGCCCGAGTTGTGTTTGCGGAGCTGGCCTGTCGGGAGCCTGATGTCCTCATCTTGGTGAGTGGGCAATCAGAGAAGGGTTTTCGGGTCAGAGCTGGAAATGCAGCTGCTGCAGTGCTCTGCCATAGGCCTCTTCCTTCTCCACAGGATGAACCAACCAATAACTTGGACATAGAGTCCATCGATGCCCTGGGGGAGGCCATCAACGACTACAAGGGGGGTAAGTGCTCAGACAGAGGCAGCTGGAGCTGCTGGGCCTCTTCCTCTTCCACTCCTGACTCCCTCTCTTGATTTGTTCTTCCTCCAAAGCTGTGATCGTTGTCAGCCACGATGCGCGCCTCATCACAGAAACCAACTGCCAGTTGTGGGTGGTGGAGGAGCAGGGTGTCAGTCAGATCGACGGCGACTTTGATGACTACAAGCGAGAGGTGTTGGAGGCCCTGGGTGAGGTCATGGTCAACCGTCCTCGGGATTGAGCTCCCTCCTGGAAGCTGCTGCAACCAGCTCCTATGGCTGGAGTCTAGGCCGTCTCCCCTCATCCACCTAGAAGCCTGCTGCAACCAGCTCCTATGGCTGGAGTCTAGGCCGTCTCCCCTCATCCACCTAGAAGCCTGCCATGGCTGCTGCCAGCTGCAGCAGCCACATAGGCCATGAAGGTGGCGTGTTGCCTTGATGTGTGTGAGAGCATCCATCCGTGTGGATTGTGTCCTTCTCAATGAAGGACTGTGTTCCCCTTGAGGTAACTGAGCTGGCTTGCCCACACTGGCTCAGTCTCTTCAGACAGAGGTGACCTTTGCTGTGCTGGGTTCCTCTCAGGCCTAGTTAAGGTGGCCTCTTGTCTCAAGACCTTTGCCACTCAGAACTGACCCTGGTCCCTCCTTTTGGAAGGGTACTACTGACTCACTGACACAAACAGCCAGAACCTCAGGGCTGGAGGCAAGTGTCTGAGACCTGGACTGTTTCACCAAAGATCTGGTGCCTGTGGTCCCTTGTCTCGTGGGGACTTGAGGGCAGGAAAGGAGAACTCTAGAACTGAAGTCTCCTTTACAGGGGAGGAAATAAAGGAGTGGGGTGCTGACACCATGTGCCTGTGGGGTGCTTCCTGGGCTTTTTGTGTCCCTCCCCAGCCAGTGCTTGTCCTCCCTGTGCCCTCATGGTTGGGAAAGACACCAGACCAACCCTGTGAATGAAATGGCACTCCACCCTTTGCTCGGGAACCCAGTCTGCTGATGTAAGATCTACAGAGCATGCTGGGATAGAGTTACACCTATAACTCACACCCTGGAGGTGTAGAGAGGGTTTTAATGGCTCTAGTGAGTTTGAGGCAAGCCTTTAGAAAATAGAGCCCTTCCATAGATCTGGTACCAGAGATATACATAGAGTAGATCACTGCACAGCTGGCAGAGTCAACTCATCCACTCAGACACTGGGTGGAAATCATCCCTCACAGAGAAAAAGCATGAAGATGGGACCAGAGAGAAGTTTCTACTGTAGATGTCACCTAAAGCCCCTAGTTACAGTGGGGTCCTGAAGGGGACAGCATGGTGGGCTTTGTTACAGAAGGGGACAGCATGGTGGCTCTGTTACAGAAGGGGACAGCATGGCGGGCTTTGTTACAGAAGGGGACAGCATGGTGGCTCTGTTACAGAACTGAGGTGATAGAACCAAAGGAGACAAGGGCAAGATGGGACAGACAGAAACTGTTAGGTATGACTTATTGAGAAAAAGAATAGTATGTCATTTCCAAGGTGAATATAGATTCAGTTAGGAAAAATTATTTTCCAGCCAAAGTAAATAACATGGACTTTGAAGCAGATTCGTATCAAAAGTAGGGTACAGTGAGCAGGCTGTTGAGTGTGCCCCTCTCTGAAGGGATATGACAACTGACCACCATGGAGCCCTCACCAGGTGGCTGGGCAAACCAATGTTCAACATTGTACACTTGACGTTTGCACACCCTTGTGATGAGAATGCAGAAATTATGCAGTGTTAATTGGTGGATAACAAGAGCATGCCTGTGGAGCCTGGTGGTTTAGTGTCAGCACTCTGAAGGCAGAAGCAGGCAAATCTCTGAGTTCAAAACCAGCCCAGCCTACACATTGAGTTCCAAAACAGCTAAGGCTGCTCAGAGAAACCCTGTCTTAAAAAACAAGCAAACTTGGATGTGAAGGGTGGGTGTGGACAGTCTAACGAAGCCCAACTAGCTTGGAACTTGCCAAACACTTGCCGTTCTCCACCAGTTTCCCCCAGTGAACACACTGTGTATGTAGAGTTACATGTTCAAACACAGATGGGAACTTGTCCCTCAAAAAGAAAAACAAGAATGGAACACAGAAGAGAAAAAGCTAGAGTATGGTTCACCCAGAGTCTGGAAAAAAATGTAATTTCATTAAGAGTCATACCTTTGATTCATAAGTTCATTTTATTTTTTTAAAGATTCATTTATTATATCTAAGTATATTGTAGCTATCTTCAGACACTACAGAAGAGGGAGTCAGATCTCATTACAGATGGTTGTGAGCTACTATGTGGTTGCTGGGATTTGAACTCCAGACCTTCGGAAGAGCAGTCCGGTGCTCTTACCCACTGAACCATCTCACCAGCCCCATAAGTTCATTTTAAAGTTGAGATAGTCTAAGGGAGCCTGGCTACCCTGGGACTTCAAGTTTGGCCTTCAGCTCACAGATCTATCTGCCTGGGTGCAGAGGCCCTGCCCCGACTCAGCTTTACAAACAGAATTTTAAACACCTGCAGACAACTAAATATTTCCTATAAATGAGCACCATGGGGATTTTGATTTTGCAAAGTAGGCATTCTGTAGACCAGGCTAGGCTCGGTTGATTACGCCTAGCCAGCCTTGATCATGTAGGCCCATTGCAGCACTCGAAGGTGGTTCTCACAAGTGGTTCCAGGTCCAGCTCATAGCTGTCTGTAAGTACAGTTCCAGGGGTACACTTTCATACACGCGGACACACACACACTCTTAAACATAAAGCACATCTTTTTTTTCCCCAGACAGTTTTTCTGTGTGTCCCTGCTTATCCTGGAACTCGCTCAGGCTGGCCTCAGCCCCAGAGATCCACCTGCCCTGCCTTCTTCGTGCTGGGATTAAATGCGTGTGTACCACCACCACCTGACAAAACAGACACAAAGGGGGTGAGAGGACATGCGTGTACACAGTCACATTCATACACGTTTTTTAAGATATATATATTTTTAAAAGATTTATATATAATAACACTGTAGCTGTCTTCAGACACTCCAGAAGAGGGCATCAGATCTCATTACAGATGATTGTGAGCCACCATGCATTGCTGGGATTTGAACTCAGGAGCTTCAGAAGAGCAGTCAGTGCTCTTACCCACTGAACCATCTCTCCAGCCCGTTCTACACATTTTTGAAAATCAAAATTTTATGAGCTGAAGGGATAGCACAGTGGTAGAGTCCTTTCTGCTCTTCCTGAAGATCTGCGTTCTCAGCGCCTATGTTGGGTGCTCAAACTTGCCTGTAGCTCCAGCTTCAGGGGATCCAAGGATACCAGCCCTCGAGCACAGAACTCCACAAGGATACACATAGATAAAAATATTTTGTCTTAGTCATTGTTCTAATGTGTAGTGACAGGTTATTTTGGAGTTTTGGTTTCATTAAAAACATAGGGCCCGGCGTGGTGGCGCACGCCTTTAATCCCAGCACTTGGGAGGCAGAGGCAGGTAGATTTCTGAGTTCCAGGCCAGCCTAGTCTACAAAGTGAGTTCCAGGACAGCCAGGGCTACAAAGAGAAACCCTGTCTCAAAAAACCAAATAAGGCTGGAGAGATGGCTCAAAGTTAAAGAGCACTCCCTGCTCTTCCCAAGGTCCTGAGTTCAATTCTCAGAACCACATGGTGACTCACAACCATCTATAATGAAATCTGGTTCACTCTTCTGGCCTACAGGAAGAACGCTGTATACAAAATAAATTATATATATAGTTTTCTGCTTTAATAACAGGTGTAGGGATATGGGGCTGCTTCATAGCAGCTGACTAGGGTTTGCCTCCTCTAATGGGCAGGCGCACAATTTTGACAGCTGTAGATAGTTTTTTTGATTGTGTGACAATTGGAGATCTGGAAACGTTACAGAGGGCATATAAGTGGGAGTACCCTGATGTGCGAGTTGTTGGTTGGTTGGTTGTTGAGGTTTGTTGATAGTGGCGTGCAAAGAACTCTGCCTCCTATGTGTGGGGATTAGAGAGGAGTACCACTCCCACACCCTAACATTTTTATTCTGAGTGGAAGAGATTTAGATTTTATGTGTATGGTAGAAACCAGGTCTGCCAGCCCAGGGATGGCACCACCAATGGGCTGGCAATCCCTGGTTTAGACAATGCCCTACAGATGATCTCATAGAGGCATTGTCTCAACTGAGGCTTCCCTCTCTCTCTGGTGACTCTAACTTGTGTCAAAGTAACATAAAAGTAGCCAGCACACAACGTCCTGAGAACTGGAGTTCTCACTTGAGGTCTGGGAATTGAACCCCAGGCCTCTGCAACTGCTCCAACCAGCAGAGCCACCAAGCAGGCTCTACAGCCCTAGCTTTTCTTTTACTAAAAGAAGTGAAACACACCAGGGGTTAAATGAGCTGCTTCTCTTTCCACTGTTTATTATTAATGTACAAAATATACAAAACCAAAAGAAAAACTCCTCAAATCCATTGTGGTTCTAACCCAAGACCCTTCACAAAACCAACCCACTGTTTTCATAGAAAACAACTGATGCCAAGACAAGGGGAGGAGACGACTGGGAAGGGCCCCTACTGCTGAGTCTGCCCAGGAAGCCTCAGACAGGGCTCCTCATGGGGTAAGGAAGGAGCAGGCCCACTCCCAAAGGCAGTGCATGTAGTGTTTCAGGCCCGCTGTACCCGGCTAAAGTTAATGAAAGCTGGTCTCACGGAGTCTCTAATACCGCTGTAGGCAGGAGTGGCCCAACACTACAGGATGCCCCTCTGCCAGATAACAACTTCCTTGGATACAGATGTGAACGTGCCATCACTGAACCTAGCAGACCCACGATGACCTGGGAAGTAACAGTTGCAGTCTTTCTTGAGAAAGGACTCAACAGTGACTGGCCCATGTGGGGCACAAGTGGGGGTGGTTCCAGAACTCAGCTTCAGCCAGCTTGAGCCCTCAGTGCAGTGCAGTGCAGTGGGATAGATGGTACCCCTCACCACCCCCTCGCCCTGTGAGGATAATGAGCTTAGCTTAGATGGTTTCCTAAGTGCAGCTGACCCACTTAGTTCCGTGTGCATGTGGAGAGCAGAGGTCTCCAGAGTGACCAGCTTTAGGTTCTCAGGCAGCGGGGCTAATACTGGAAAGGGTTTGGGGCACAGGGCAAATCTCCTCACAGAGTGAAGCCAGACGTCTCAGCAGTCCAGCATCTAGAGTGTGTCCAGTCTCTCTCCTCTCCAGACTGGAGGGGACTATGTACATCAATGCACACCAGGAATCAGAAACCCCCAGAAACCCAACCAGGTGGGAACTGAGGGGGCCGGCTCCTCATCAGCTGGGGAAAAGGACAGTGGGCCTCACAGAAGCCATAACCAAGTGGAAGGAGCAAGGCTGCAGTCCACAGGGGTGCGGGTAGGGCAGGCAGGCTAGGGCAGTGGGGGCCCATTGACCCCTGGGTGGTAGAAGGCACAGTTGTTCTCATAGAGGCAGTAGCCCTTCATCATGAAGTGTCGGCAGAGAGGGCGGTTTGACATGTCTGTGGGAACAATGGCAGAATGGTTACAAACACCTAAGAGATCACCATCACCATCGTACCCCAGTCCAGAGCAATGGGGCCAAGTGTTCAGAGATACACAGTATTGGGGGGTTGATGTGAAGGTGGAGGTGGGTACTGCCTTCCTTGTATATAGAGAGCCTTAAGGAGATGGAGCCTCAACTTGTCCTTTGCACCTCCCCCTCTGCCCCACAGATATGTTGAGGTCCTGCATGTGGGACCTCGGGCATGTCCTCACCTCCTCCATGACTGTGGCCTCCATCATGCCCTTGGTGGCCGCCTCCCCCATAGCTATCATGACCACAGTGTTCATGAGGTGGTGGCCCTCGAAGGTATTGGCCTCGATGGCTAGGGACATCATGTGGCTGGTGGCCATGTGGTTCTCTTTGTCCAGGGCCTTCATGGGAGCTATGCCCTCCACCTCCAACCATGCCTCCACCACCAGGAACCCCTGAGCAATTTGGGGGTCCTCCTCCAAAATGACCTCCTCCGTATCCTTGGAATGAAGGCGGTGATGGTGGCTCATTGTCTCCTTGAGCCACTTGGCCTCTTTTGTATAAACCAGGAGCAGGTCCTGGACCCCCATATATTGGGCAACCTTGCATGGGCTCACCTGGGCCATTCCAGAATGGATAACCTCCCCAAGAAGGTGGTGGGGGACCCAGCAGATGTGGACCCACTGGAGTAAGCTGACTCCTCACTGTCGCCATTGCCTCAGGACCAGGACCTAGGAGCCCATGTGGCACTGTAAATGAAACAGGAGTAAACCAATCAGGAGGTAAAGTCTACAAGTACTGCATGGCTTCCCACTAGTGTGCCCAACTATCCTCAGATCCACATGGCAGAGCCCTGCTCTTTCCTGTTGTCCCCTCCCATGGCTTGCCCAGTGGCTGGCTCTGAGGATTACCCAGCATCCTCCCCAGCCCTGGGGGCTGCTCCCAGGATTACCCAGCATCTGCTTGAGCTTGTCTGAGTAGTCAGGCTGCTTCAGCAGCTCCTCTGAAGGGTGGCTGTTTGGACTGCCCTGTGAGCAAGAGAAACCACAGGTGAGAGTCAGCAACAACTTAGCATGTAAATGCAAGACAGGAACTGGGATAAGCCAGGCACAGGGTGCAGGCTGTCCCTGGCCAGCCTGGGCTACAGAGTGAGCCTTTCTCTCAAAATTGAAATCCAACAAGACTGTCAATGAAAACAAACAAACAAAAAAAAGTGACCAGAAAAGAAATTCTTCCTGTCACATAATAAATCAAAACACCAAATGCATTAAACAAAGAAAGAATATTAAAAGCAGTAAGGAAAAAAGATCTAGGAACATATAAAGACAGACCTATCAGAATTACACCAGACTTCTCACCAGAGGCTATAAAAGTTAGAAGATCCTGGGCAGGTGTAATACAGACCCTAAGAGAACACAAATGCCAACCCAGGCTACTATACCCAACAAAACTCTCAAATACCCTAGATGGAGAAACCAAGATATTCCAAGACAAAACCAAATTTACACAGTATCCATAAATCCATAAATCCAGCCCTACAAAGAATAATAGATGGAAAACAACAAGACATGGAGGGAAATTACACCCTAGAAAAAACAAAAAGGGTACCTGGGCAGTCATGGCACACACCTTTAATCCCAGCACTAGAGAGGCAGAAGCAGGCAATTTCTGAGTCCCAGGCTAGCCTGGTCTACAGAGTGAGTTCAGGACAGCCAAGGCTACACAGAGAAACCCTGTATGGAAAAAACAAAAAACAAACAAACAAAAAAAGGCAAGAAAGTAATCTTTCTACAAACCCAAAAGAAGATACCACACAAACATAATTGCACCTCTAACAACAAAAATAACAGGAAGTATCAATCACTTGTCTTTAATATCTCTTAACATCAATGGACTCAATTCCCCAAAAAGATATAGGCTAACACAATGGATAAGTAAACGGGACCCAGCATTTTACTGCTTACAGGAAATGCATCTTAGTGCCAAAGGCAGACACTACCTCAGAGTAAAAGGTTGGGAAACAATTTTCCAAGTTAATGGTCCCAAGAAACAAGCTGGAGTAGCCATTCTAATATTGAATAAAATCTACTTTCAACCAAAAGTTATCAAATAAACATAAGGAATGACACTTCATAATGGTCAAAGGAAAAACCTATGAAGAGGAACTCTCAATTCTGAACATCTATGCTCCAAACACAAGAGCACCGACCTTTATAAAAGAAACTTTACTAAAGCTCAAAGCACACATCGCACCCCACACAATCATAGTGGGAGACTTCAGTACCCCACTCTCATCAATGGCTAGATCATGGAAACATAAACTAAACAGAGACACAGTGAAACTAACAAGTTGTGAACCAAATAGATCTAACAGATATTTATAAAACAGTTCATCCCAAAGCAAAGAATATACCTTCTTCTCAGTACCTCACAGTACCTTCTCCAAAATTGACCATATAATTGGCTACAAAAGAGGCCTCAACAGATACAAGAAGATTCAAATAATCCCATGCATCCTATTAGATCACCAGACTAAGGCTGGTCTTTTGTTTGGTTGATTTTGGGTTTTTGGTTTTTGGTTTTTGGTTTTTCGAAACAGGGTTCTCTGTATAGCCCTGGCTGTCCTAGAACTCACTCTGCAGACCAGGCTGGCCTCAAACTCAGAAATCCGCCTGCCTCTGCCTCCCAAGTGCTGGGACTAAAGGCGTGCGCCACCACTGCCCGGCAAGGCTGGTCTTAAATACCAACAAAAACAATGGAAATCACACATACACGTGGAAGCTGAAGAACGCTATACTCAATGATAACTTGGTCAAAGGAGAAATAAAGAAAGAAATTAAAGATTTTTTAGAATTTAATGAAAATGAAGACACATCATATCAACACTTCTGGGACATAATGAAAGCAGTGGTAGGAGGAAAACTCAGAGCTCTAAGTGCCTCCAAAAAGAAACTGGAGTGAGCTTACACAAGCAGCTTGACAGCACACCTGAAAGCTCTAGAACAAAAAGAAGCAAATACACCCAAGAGCAGTAGACAGCAGGAAACAATCAAAAACTCAGGGCTATATTCAACCAACTAGAAACAAAAACAACTACACAAAGAATCAACCAAACCAGGAGCTGGTTCTTTGAGAAAATCAACAAGATAGATAAACCCTTAATCAGACTAACCAAAGGGCACAGAGACAGTATCCAAATTAAGAAAATCAGAAATGAAAAGGGAGACAACAAAATATATCTTAAAATAATTATTCTGTTTGTTGAATATTAACAGTTCAAAATCTTAAAAATCATGTCCTACAAACATCATAGAAATATTATAATTTTTCTCACTGTGCCTGAAATTAGCATTTTCTTAATGTTTAACTTCAAAGAGTTTTTGCTATTTTGAAATATTTAAAATATGCTTACTGATAAAATAATTTCTCTCTTAGAAACACTGATAACCTCTTTTTTATTTTTTTATTTTTTGGTTTTTCAAGACAGGGTTTCTCTGTATAGCCCTGGCTGTCCTGGAACTCACTTTGTAGACCAGGCTGGCCTTGAACCTAGAAATCCGCTTGCCTCTGCCTCCGGAATGCTGGGATTAAAGGCATGCGCCACCACACCCGGCTACTGATAACCTTTTTAAAGTAAACTGATTGTTAGACAATGTACACAGATATATAAAGCATTTTAAATATTCTCTCACTATGTCAGGTGGTATCGTATAAGGGCTTTTGAATATATTTCTTAATGATTCATTTTAATGTTTCATGCTCTTTTACTATGCATAACTCCCAAAGAATAATTTGAATGTTTTGAAACAATTTAGTATTCAACATTAGATATAGGATCCTCAGTTATGAATAGCATTAAATATTTATTAATGATATTTTTAGGGTAGGGAAGGATATGAATATAAAATTTGAACAAATTTTTATGTGTTATTTGATTCTCAAAATACTTAATATTATTAATATACACTCCTACTCACAGACAAGTACAAATCAGGGTTGTAGAAAACAGCACAGCGGGGCTGGCAAGATGGCTCAGCGGGTAAGAGCACCCGACTGCTCTTCCGAAGGTCAGGAGTTCAAATCCCAGCAACCACATGGTGGCTCACAACCATCCGTAACGAGATCTGACGCCCTCTTCTGGTGTGTCTGAAGACAGCTACAGTGTACTTACATATAATAAATAAATAAATCTTTAAAAAAAAAAAAAAAAAAAGAAAAGAAAACAGCACAGCAGCATCCTCCCATGAGCGCCCACCACTGCTTCCCACCCACAACAGTGTGACAGCCACTTACCTCACCCAAGGGGATGAGTTTCGGGGGAATGGGTTTGTTCAGCTCAGGATCAGGCTCCTGGGGACTGTCGCAAACACCGCAGGTGAAGGAGAAAGGAGAGAACAAGGGACCACGATCACATTAATTCAGTCCCCTCAAGATGATGGTGTTTTCTCTTTTTTTCTTTTGGTTTGTTTGTTTGTTTGACACAAGGTTTCTCTGTCTAACAGTTTTGGCTGTCCAGCAACTTACTTTGTTCATGCTGGCTTTGAACTCACAAGAGACCAGCCTGCCTCTGCCTCTGCCTCCCCAGTGCCTGCATTAAAGGCATTCACCACTGTGCCTGGCTGCCCCCCTAAGCTCTCTGTGGTGCTTCCCTGATTCCCCACCACACAGGCACTGCACACCTCTCCCGGGGGAAGAGTTCCTGAAGGATTTGCTTCTTCCACACAGCCTGCTTGTATTTCTCCTGGCTGTTGCTTCCAGGGATGACAAGAGGTGAGGGCAGAACCAGAGGCCTGGGACGCACCCAGGGCACTTTCTCCTCCATATTGTCATGGCTTAGTCGCCGAGCTGTCTCGAAAGCATGTCGGTCAGACAGTATCTCACGCTTAGCAGCCTCCCCGAAGTCTTTGATCTTGTTCACATTCACTGCAGGGGAGGCAGAAGGCAAAAGGACAAGTAAGTGAGACTGCCCCTGCTCAGACTCCAACCCTGGCATGCAGAGAACTGGCATCTTACTTTGCTCAGTTTCATCCAGTTCAAAGTAGAAATACTCTCTCAGCTTGCCCTCCTTCAGGCCAAGTCACAGTTTTCCTTTTTCTGCCCTTGTGAGTCAGCTGGTTGGGATCTCCAGGGCTCTTGCAGGCTCACAAACATCTACAATGTAATCTGCTTCACTCTTCTGGTTTGCAGGCAGAACGCTATATATATAAGAAAGCCTTACACCCACCCACAAACACACACACACATATATATATTCCCTTTAATCCCAGGTGTGGGGTTATGGGGCTCCTTCACAGCAGCTGACTATGATTTGCCTCCTGCTCTAAAGGGGAGGGGCATGATTTTGCCAGCTGCAGATAGTTTCTGCAATTGTGTGACATGTGGAATGCTGAGAACTTTTCAGAGGGCATGTAAGTGCTAGCACCCTGATACATGGGCTGTTGTTGAATAGTTGTGTGCAAAAGAAGAAACAACAAGAAGAAAGTATATATCCTGACACAGAGAGCAAACTTCTCCCAACGAACTCAATGCCCTGAACCAGCAAGTAATCTAATGATAGTATCACCCCCTTTGCAACTCCTGACTTTATTCAGGGGTCTCTACTTTCCTCTCTATCCTAGTGTGAAGGGGCCAAAAGGGTGGAAGGAAAGGGCTGAGGAAAGGTGGAAGAAAGAAGAACCCACAGAGTAGCAAAAGACAGCATACACAGTTTCAGTGAAGAGACACTATAACCACAGCAACTCTTATAAAAGGAAGCATTTAATTAGGCCTGGCTTAGATTTTCAGAGGTTCAGTTCATTCTCATGGCAGTGAAAGACTCCGAGAGGAGCCCCTCGCTCAGGCCTCAGGACAATAGCGGACACCCAAGAACTCACGACAGACCGAGCTTGTTGCAAACCACATGAGGCTTTATTCGGGGAAAGCCAGAGCTCTGGGGACGACTCATATCCCACGCAGGGGTAGAGGAGTCGTCCTCGAGGAGAAAGAGTTCCCAGTTTTTATAGGCACTCAGGGGGGAAAGGAGAAGGGGGAGATTAGGGGATTTCCAGATCTAAACAATGTCTATTCTCAAGAAATGGGTATGGGAGGGGTACAAGGAAAGAGTCTAATGAAGGTGCAGCAATGGGCACACACCTGGTCAGAACATTGGCAGACACACAGGTTCGAGGAGTGGCCAGAGCATTGTGCACCTCTATTTTTCTAAATCAGTGAAGCTAGTTCTGCTAACACTGACGTCTATCTTGCCAATTTCAGGGCTTCTGTGTCCTTTTACATTCTGCCAGGATCTTTCATTCCCCACTTCTTCTAGTTACTAGTTCTAATCTTAGAACTAAACTGCAACCTCTTTTTCAAGGTTCTGCAGAGACTGGTATTGTTGTCTTAATACTAACAACTGGACAGCACCAATCCTCTCTCTAACAAAGGTCATTAGATTATTAAGAATTAGTGGGCCACACGTCAGCAGTAAGAGCAAAATTATTAGAGGGTCTATCAGAGTAGAAATGAGAGTGGTCAATCAAGGGGGTTTATTCTTCAGGAGCTCGCTTTATGTGAAAGGCATGAATAGATGCCTTCTTCTTTGACAGCAGTGGGGGTGGTCAGTAGCACGATGCAAGGGCCTTTTTAGGCCTCTTTGAGCTGCTCTCAGGCGGTGTTTCTGACCACTTTTAGGGCTTTTATGCATGTAAACAATGAAGGGCCAGGGTTAAATTTTAAAGGATCTAACACTCCCTTTACTTCAGTGAGCGGGGGAGTCCCCTCCCCCCGCTACCATACAGGATTTCATATGGAGTAAGCTTAAATTTTCCTGGTGTGTTCCTAACACGGAACAAAGAAAGGGGAAGGAGGGCTGTCCAGTTATTCCCGCCGGTCTCTAAGACTAATTTAGTCAAGTTTTTTTTTTCTTTCTATCTAGCCTGAACTCTGGGGTCTATAAACACAATGTAATTTCTAATCAATTCCCAGTTGGATGGCCAGTCCCTGACTTACCTGGGCAACAAAGGTGGGTTCATTGTCAGACCCTATTACCTTAGGTATTCCAAACCGAGGAAAAATTTCTTCTAGGATTTTCTTAACCACAACATTGGCAGTTTCTTTTTTGTTGGGTAGGCCTCCACCCATCCCGAAAAGGTATCTACAAAAATTTCCACTAGGAAACTGCTTCCGTCTGTGTACCAGTTTGGAACACCTGGCCACGGCTGGTCACGTAGATCACTTTGCAGGCAGTATTGAGAATAGCAGGAGGAGCAAACACGACCCATCAGTCAGCAGCAGCCTCTGGTAGTGAGTTATCCAGGCATTTGTCATCCATCGGTCTGGGGGCTGACGGATAATGCTTTCAAGAGAGTGGGGGGCTACCACAGTTATTTGCTGCCCCAGAGTTAATTTGTCAGCATCCTTAACGAGTAGGGCTACTGTAGCAACGGCCTTTAAACGTGTGGGCCATCCGCTGGCCACTGGGTCCAGCTTCTTAGATAAATATGCCACCGGCCTCTCTCACGGCCCTAGAGCCTGAGTAAGAACTCACTCCTCTGGCCACCCCTGCCCTCTCATCAACATAGAGGATGAAGGGCTTGGTTAGATCTGGCAGTGCCGAGGCTGGCGCAGTCAGCAGGGCCTTCTTAATATTTTTAAAGGCTTTCTGATGTTCTGATGTCCATCTAAATTCTCCACCTTCCTTGGTCAGGGGGTACAGGGGGGCGGCCAGTGTTGCAAACCCAGGTATCCAAAGTCTGCAGAACCCAGCGTTGCCCAAGAATTCTCTCACCTGTCTTGGAGTAGCCGGAGTTGGTATTTGAGTCACAGTCCTTTTTCTAGCCTCTGTCAGCCACCGTTTTTCATCCCGGAGGGTATATCTCAGGTAGACCACTTCCATCTGACATAGCTGGGCTTTTTTAGCAGAGGCCCGGTAACCCAACTCACCCAGTTCTGCTAGCAATCTCTTGGTCCCCTGCCAGCATTCTCTTCCGTGGTTGCAGCAAGGAGCAACATATTGAAGCAGAGTTACCTGGAAGTTTTCAGCTCAGAAGGAGGCTAAATCTCGATGTAGAGCCTCATTTAAAAGGGTGGGGGAGTTTTTGAACTCCTGGGGTAACCACATCCAGGTCAATTGTCCTGTTTGTCTAGTGTCAGGATCTCTCCACTCAAAGACGAATATGGGCTGGCTGGAGGGATGTAACTTTAGGCAAAAGAAAGCATCTTTTAAATCAAGTACTGTATACCATTTTCGCTCCGGAGGGAGTGAGCTGAGGAGGTTATAAGGATTAGGAACAGTTGGGTGAATATCTTGGACCCTCTTATTGACCTCTCTCAGGTCTTGGACTGGTCAGTAGTCACTCGTGCCAGGTTTCTTTACCGACAGTAAAGGAGTATTCCAGGGTGACTGGCAAGGTACCAAAATACCTAATTGTAATAGTCTCTGAATATGTGGCCTGATTCCATCTCTTGCTTTACGGCTCATTGGATATTGTTGCACTCCTATAGGGGTTGCATCCGTCTTCAGTCCCACAACCACAGGGGGAACTCTGACAGCCATTCCCATGCCTGCAGTCTCTGCCCATGCTCTAGGGAAAGCAGTCAACCAGTCTTTTAGGTCTGGCACCTCTGTTTGCTTTATGCCTTCATGCAATCGGTATTCTTCCTCAAGCTGCAGGGCTAAGACTACGGAGGTGGGAGATTCCCAAGTTACTCTCGGCCCTTCTTAGGTAAATCTGATCTGGGCCTTTAATTTAGTCAGAAGATCTCTTCCTAGAAGCGGTGTGGGACACTCAGGAATGACCAAGAAGGAATGACTCAGTTGGCCTTTCCCCAGATCTACAGTGCATGCAGTGGTCCAGGGGTATTGTTTCTGACCAGTGGCTCCAATCACTATGGTTCTTTTATTTTTTAATTTTCTCAGTGGATGTTTCAACACAGAATGTTCTGCCCCTGTGTCAATTAAAAAGTCCATGGGAGTCTCTTTCACCATCAGGGTTACCCTAGGCTCGGGGAGGGGGCCTGAGCCCCGTCTCCCCTATTTATCATCTTTCAGAGTCAGGACCTTAGGGGCCCTTCCCTTTTTCTTTGGGCATTCTCGTGCCCAATGTCCTTTTTCTTTGCAATAGGCACATTGGTCCTTCTCTAAAATCTTCTGGACAGATCTTCTTCTTTCAGGTCTGGGTTCCTTGTTGCCCAGGTACCCTGTCTATCTATTCTCTGGCCTGTTCCTTTCTTTACGTTCCCCTACTACTGAGGCCAAAATCCTGCTTAAATTCCTCTCCTGTCTTCTTTTCCTCTTATTTTCCCTTGGGATACACCTTCTGTGCCTCCTTAACTAAATCTTGTAAAGCCATGGCATGTAATCTTTAAAAGCCATAGCAACCGTGGCTTGTTAACCCTCAGAGGTCAGGTTAAAAGGAGTATAGTATCTATAAGCTTCTATCAATCTTTCTAGAAAAACAGATGGGGGCTCTGTAAGGCCCTGCATCACTTCTCTTACCTTAGACAAATTGGTGGGGCGTCTCATCGCTCCCTTTAGACTAGAGCCCGGCCAGTAAACTGTCAACCTCTCCTTACCTTGTGCCGTGTTGTAGTTCTAATCTGGCCGGTCCAGAGGGAACCCAGCATTCTAATTGTACAGATCAGCCGATGAGAAAGGCGAATATTGAAGGGTCTGCAGAGACTGCCTGTCTGTGGGCGGGTTACCCACAGCTCACAAAGGAAAAGGCAGAAGTGGTGTCAGGAGCTTCATCTGCTGGGGAACTCTGGGCTTGTCGGCTCCGGGTCCCAGCTGTAGGTCCTCGGTCCTCAGACTGTGCCTTTAGCAATCTCAGAGCCAGGTGCAGGGACTGCTTCTTAGGGCAGAAAGCGAGGGCACTGTGCTGACCCACTCGAGTGCATGGGAGCAGCCGGGGGAGGGCTCTGAGAGGCGTGGGGGAACCCATGGTTTGATTTATGGCAGTGAATTCTGAATGAGGTAAGGCTGTTGATCCAGGTGGGACCCAGGTCCACTCTGAAAAACAATGGCTTTAACTTCAAAGATAAGAGTAAACCAAAAGTCCCTTCCAGTGACCATTTTACATTAAAAGTCGGCCACTCGGAGGCGCAGAAAGTCTGCCAAGGTCCCTTCTTAATTTCTACTGAAAGATTATGGGCCCTTGATCTAACTTCAGTCCAGTGGTCTAAAGTCAAACTTAGGGGGGTCGTTACAGTCCGTCCAGTACCACGGAAAACACAAAACAAACACAGAAAACACACATACACACACTGACAAATACCTGAAAACAGACACAAAAAACAAATACACACTGACAAATGCCTGAAAACAGACACAAAAAACAAACACACACTGACAGATGCCTGTTTTCCATCAAACAGACAAAACCAACTCAGAAATGCAGACGGTCGAGGGAGTACACTCCCTGCCTCAGACGGACTCCTAGAGTCCTTCCCCTCGCTCAGGGCTTCAGAAATACAGATGGTCGAGGGAGTACACTCCCCGCCTCAGACGGACTCCTAGAGTCCTTCCCCTCGCTCAGGGCTTCAGAAATACAGATGGTCGAGGGAGTACACTCCCCGCCTCAGATGGACTCCTAGAGTCCTTCCCCTCGCTCAGGGCGTCCCCCAGAGCGAGCAGCAGCCGGTGATTCCAGCACGTCTGCTGTTCACACTCAGTGCCTCATCCCGAGGCAAAGGTCTCTGTTTCTCACGAAACATCGCGGCTGCAAATTTCAGCACAGAACCTAGCCAGCTTACAGAAATATTTTTGGACAAAAAATTTCACCTCCAAGTGGGTCTTCGGAGACGTGGGTGGTCACGCTAATCCCGGACGAGCCCCCAAATGAAAGACTCCGAGAGGAGCCCCTCGCTCAGGCCTCAGGACAATAGCGGACACCCAAGAACTCACGACAGACCGAGCTTGTTGCAAACCACATGAGGCTTTATTCGGGGAAAGCCAGAGCTCTGGGGACGACTCATATCCCACGCAGGGGTAGAGGAGTCGTCCTCGAGGAGAAAGAGTTCCCAGTTTTTATAGGCACTCAGGGGGGAAAGGAGAAGGGGGAGATTAGGGGATTTCCAGATCTAAACAATGTCTATTCTCAAGAAATGGGTATGGGAGGGGTACAAGGAAAGAGTCTAATGAAGGTGCAGCAATGGGCACACACCTGGTCAGAACATTGGCAGACACACAGGTTCGAGGAGTGGCCAGAGCATTGTGCACCTCTATTTTTCTAAATCAGTGAAGCTAGTTCTGCTAACACTGACGTCTATCTTGCCAATTTCAGGGCTTCTGTGTCCTTTTACATTCTGCCAGGATCTTCAGCAGCAGGCATGGTAGGTACAATACTGGAGTCTTTGAAATCTACATTCTAGGGGCTGGAAGGATGGCTCGGAGGTTAAGAGCACTGACTGCTCTTCCAGAGGTCCTGAGTTCAATGGTGGCTCACAACCATCTGTAATGGGATCAGATGCCCTCTTCTGGTGTGTCTGAAGACAGCTACAGTGTGCTCATATAAATACATGTATTTTCAAAAAGAAAGGAAAGCAGCCAGGGCTACACAGAGAAACTCAGACAAGAAAGAAAGAAAGAAAGAAAGAAAGAAAGAAAGAAAGAAAGAAAGAAAGAAAGAGAGAAAGAAAGAGAGAAAGAGAGAGAGAGAAGGAAGAGAGAGAGAAAAGAGAAAGAGAAGCCGGGCATGGTGGTGCACGCCTTTAATCCCAGCACTTGGGAGGCAGAGACAAGTGGATTTCTGGATTCGAGGCCAGCCTGGTCTTCAAAGTGAGTTCCAGGACAGCCAGGGCTATACAGAGAAACCCTGTCTCAAAAAACAAAACAAAACAAAAACAAAAAAGAGAGAGAGAGAAAGGAAGAAAGAAAGAAAGAAAGAAAGAAAGAAAGAAAGAAAGAAAGGAAGGAAGAAAGAAAGAAAGAAAGAAAGGAAGGAAGAAAGGAAGAAAGGAAGAAAGGAAGAAAGGAAGAAAGGAAGAAAGGAAGAAAGGAAGAAAGGAAGGAAGAAAGGAAGAAACTACATCCTAGTCCAGACAACAGGAAAAGAGAAAAAGGTACTGGGCCCTTTAAAACCTTGAAGTCCACTCCCAGTGACATACTTATTCCAACAAGGCCACACCCCCTAATCCTTTAGACCTTTTAAATAGTTTTACTCCCTGGTGACTATGGAGGTCATTCTTATTCAAACCACATCTTTAGAAACTTTTTTTTTTTTGAATCCTGGTTTCTCTGTGTAGCCCTGACTATCCTGTAACTCACTCTGTAAAGCAGACTGGCCTTGAACTCAGATCAGAGATCCTCTCGCCTCCCTCTGCCTGGGATTGCTGGCCTTAAAGGTATTTATTTGCTGCCATCACCACTTGGCCTACAAACAAAAGTGTTTAAGCGGCTCAGTAGCACTGGAAGGTTTGTTACAAGGGCCAAGACTCGCTGGTGCTAATAGAGGAGTTTGCTCCTAGTCTCTGACAAACAAGGGGAGACAGGCATCGAAGGCAAGAAGGAATGGGAAGGAGTCCCTAAGAAGGGATCTCAAGACACTAAGTAGGTTTGTAGGTGCAGAACAGCTATCCAACTGGCAGGTTAGAAGACGGAAGGAGCCAGGTATGGCTGGGGGGGAGGGGGGGGGAGTGAGCAGAGTCAAGAGCCACAGGACTTCATGGGGTGCTTGCCTGGGGGTTGAGATGGGATGCTAGAATGTTGGAGAACCTGGGTTGATCTAGTTTTCATCTGTATATCCACATGTATCTATTGGATGAGGGGAATGCACATCATGGTGTGTATCCAGGAAAGTCAGAGAACTTTCAGGAATCATCTCTCTCCTTCCACCACATGATCAACCTCTCAGGTCGCCAGGTCTGGCAGCAGGCACCTCACTCACTGAGCGAGCAACCTCACTGACCCTGGCTTCATCTTTGTGCTAGGTACTGGGTAAAGGGGAGAGGGGTAGAGCCGAGACAGATGCCAGGAAGCTCTTCTGTAAGGGAGGAGAGGTTTCACACATTTGCAAGTGAAAGGCACTCACAGTGGGTGGGAGCTCCTCAGAACCCTGAGACCTGAAAATATTTATTTGGAGAGTGTGTGTGTGTGTGTGTGTGTGTGTGTGTGTGTGTGTGTAGCCTTGGGTGCCCTGGAACTCATTCTGTAGACCAGTCTGGCCTTGAAGTTTGTCAAGCTGCAGCATCAGGCCAATGGCTAGCTGTCCTGAGCAGAGACAGCAGGACTTGGTAATAACTCTTTTTTTTTTTTTTAATTTCAATTTAGTCTGAGTATGATTGACAACACCTTTAATCCAGCACTGGGGAGGGGACAGAGATAGGATCTCTGTAGGCTTGAGGCCAGTCTGGTCTGTATAGTGAGCTCCAGAACATTCAGGGTCACATAGAGAGATCTTAATAAACAAATAGATAACAAAATCCACCAAATTTTTTTCATTTTATTTATTTATTTTTGGTTTTTTGAGACAGGGTTTCTCTGTGTAGCCCTGGCTGGCCTCCAACTCAGAAATCTGCCTGCCTCTGCCTCCCAAGTGCTGGGATTAAAGGCATGCACCACCACTGACCGGCTCCATTTTATTTTCTATATGGGTATTTTACCTACATACATAGTTCTGCACCAGTTGGGTGCCCAGTGAGACCAGAAGAAGGTGGAATCCCTGGAACCAGAGATGGTGCTGGTTCCAGGACATGTGCCACCACTGCCCAACTACCCAGCTTTTTTTAATTTAAAAATTTCTCATTTTGGGTGCTGGCAAGATGGCTCAGAGGGTAAGAGCACTGACTGCTCTTCTGAAGGTCCTGAGTTCAAATCCCATCAACCACATGATGGCTCACAACCACCCTTAGTGAGATCTAACGCCCTTTTCTGTGGTGTCTGAAGACAGCTACAGTGCACTTAATGTAAAATAATGATAAATAAATCTTTACCTTTAGTCCCAGCACTTGGGAGGCAGAGGCAGGAGGATTTCTGAGTTTGAGGCCAGCCTGGTCTACAAAGTGAGTTCCAGGACAGCCAGGGCTATACAGAGAAACCCTGTCTCAAAAAACCTAAATAAATAAATAAATAAAATATATATTTTTTTAATTCCCATTTTTGTTTATGTATCTGTATGTATGCACACGGGGGGAAGGTGCAAAGGCCAAAGAGGGCTTCAGATTCTCTATAGCTGTGAGCCATCTAATATGGGTGCTGAGAACTGATCTAGTCCTGTGAAAGAGAAGCAGGCACTCAACTCTGAGCTTCCTCAAAAGTTAAAACATAGGGAAAACATTGAGCTCTCTGTAAAGGGTCTTCTGCTTGTTGGAGACAAGAAAAAAGTTGAAGTGATGGGAGTCTTGAAGAAGTTAAGGAAAGCTGTGACCACAGGCAGTTTGGTCTCCCACAAGGTGGGCCTGTGTGTTTGTGAGGGCTGGATGGTTGCTGCCCCCATGTGGTCACTATTAGGAATAACAATGTCAAGACACCTGCAAACCCCTTAGATGGTTCTGGTGAACTTCACCCAGTCAGGGCCATCATCCCCTAGCTGCTTCCATCTTAGTTTGTGGAAAACCTTTTGGGGTGCCGCTTGGCAGGAGTATGACATTGGCCAAGGACAAGGAATTAAGAATCTGTTTTTAGGGTAGAACAAAGAAGTAGGCTCAGATATCTTGATCATCCTTAGAAACAGCATCACCGGAGTGATCATGGGGCTTTGTGCTTATTGTCTTGCTTGTTCCTTGACTATTGTTGTTGTTAGTTCCTTTTGTACTGCTCGCCTTTAATACTTGCATGTAATTAAAATGGCATAAAAAGCAGATTGGGAAAATTAAATTTGCCTTCAGTCTCAGAATGGACTGAGGTCATGCGACAATGTTGTCTGTCTTTTTTCTTTTTAATCCTCACTCCTGCAGTAGAGAACCTGTTGACTGACTGAGCGAGCTTGGTCAGGTGGCTCCCCAACGTTGGAGCTCCAGTAAGCGGGATACAGTGATGGACATCGCAGAAACTGGAAGCACGTGCCAAAGAAAGTAAAGAGGATTTGGGCCAGCGGTGAATAAACCTTGTAGAAGGCCAGAGTAAAGGTAAAATATGTTTTGTGGGACTGGAGAGATGGCTCGGTGGTTAAGAGCTCCGACTGCTCTTCCAGAGGTCCTGAGTTCAAACCCAGCAACCACATGGTGGCTCACAACCATCTGTAATTAAATCAGACGCCCTCTTCTGGGGCTGTCTGAAGACAGCTACAGTGTACTTACATATATTAAATAAATTAATTTTAAAAATGTGATTTGTGTATGTGTTTAGAGCTATGCTAAAATCTAGAGAAGAGAAGGTAATTCTTATAGGTGCTTTCAGCCTTTGGACCCTGACTAGAGCTAGTTTACACCTGAGACACGAGAGACCGGGTTTGAGAAAAGCAGTCCTCTCCGACTATCTGGGGACGATTTGGCAAAAGAGAAGGAAAATGAACGTAAGCTGTTTCAGAACTCTTCGAGGGACAAGAGGAGGTCGGGAGACCTCCTGCCCCCTCTCTGGCTCCTACCGGAGGAATGCTTGGTTCTGGGTCTCTTAGGTAGGACATCTGGGTCCATTTAGGACATCTAATTCTCTTCCCTCTCTGTCTATTGTCTGTCCTTGGCGTGCCAGTCCATCCAAACTGACTGTTTTATGTTAAATCTGTTTTCCTTTTATGGCTTGATTGTTTGTTGTTCCGTGTTTCATGTTCAAAAGAAAAAATGGTTAAAACTTTATCTGCTGTCTATTCAGCCCTTGAGTTAGTTTTAATTCACTTCAAAAAGAAAGAGAAAAAAACAAAAAAACAAAAAACAAAAAACCAAAACAGTCTCAGTTGCCTTTTGGAGCCCTGCACCTGTAGTTAGGAGTCTTGCACAGCTGGAGAAGCCCTGCCAGGGGCTTCTCTGAAAAGCTGGTCTTAAAGGGGCCAGCAGCCTCTCAGGTTCTATGGTAAGGAAACTGGAATAATCTGTGGCTATTATTGTGACTAATTATTGGTTTCAACAGGTGTCAAGGTGCTCCTCTCCTGAAATTACAGCTAGAAAAATTAAGGATTTTATCTGGTTTAAATAAGTAAATGTATGTAGCCATTTCATTTTTGTTTCTGACCGGTTTTAAAATATAAATATGTTCTACATGTCTTGATTATAGATTATTGGCTTATAAGTTATTGAGTATGATTAGAAATTTGTAACAAAGTGAGCTGGTGCGCAGGCGCAGTGGTCACACGACAGACTGTGTGTTTCCAAAATGGCGGCGGCGATGGATGTGGATACCCCCAGCAGCACCAACAGCGGCGCGGGCAAGAAGCGCTTTGAAGTTAAAAAGTGGAATGCTGTGGCCCTCTGGGCCTGGGACATTGTGGTTGATAACTGTGCCATCTGCAGGAACCACATTATGGATCTTTGTATCGAATGTCAGGCCAACCAGGCGTCAGCTACTTCCGAAGAGTGTACGGTTGCATGGGGAGTCTGCAACCATGCTTTTCATTTCCACTGCATCTCTCGATGGCTCAAAAAGAGGCAGGTGTGTCCGTTGGACAACAGAGAGTGGGAGTTCTAGAAGTATGGGCATTAGGAAAGACTCTCCTGCAAGGCGTACCCATCTGTTACTCGTCTAGTGACTTCCTGTTAATTATACATTAGATAGAACCATGGTCCTTTTTCGTTCCTTTGTTTTTGGAATTTGGTGTTCCCGCAGCCATATTGTATTTTGTGTCAAATAAAGCCTTTAAGTTGGGGGAAAAAAAAGAAAAGAAAGAAAAGAAAAGAAAAGAAAAGAAAAGAAAAGAAAAGAAAAGAAAAGAAGAAAAGAAATTTGTAACATTGGTAACAGAAAGTTGACTTAAAACTGGTAACTGGGTTGGAGAAATTAAGACAACAGGTGTCATGAGCCAACCCAGGGAAACAGGTCTCTAAAGAGATGCCTAAACCGGGTGTGGTGGCGCAACCGTTAATACCAGCACTCAGGAGGCAGAGGCAGGTGGACTTCTGAGTTCAAGGCCAGCCTGGTCTACAGAGTGAGTTCCAGGACAGCCAGGGCTACACAGAGAAACCCTGTCTTGAAACCCCACCCCACCCCAAAAAATACGCCTAAATTGGGTAATATTCTATGTAATTCTTATCCTAGAAACCAGACTTATAAAAGATAGGATTTAGGGCAGTGTCTGTCTCTTGGAGGTACTGGAGGCTGCACCGTCTTGCGTTCGTGTGCAGGAACGGGCAGCCAAACGTTGTCGCATGGAGGTACTTCACCTGGTGATTTTGGAGAACTGGGTTGTTGGAGGCTTAGCTTTGCTTTTCAAAGTTCTTGCGTGCTCTGGGCCGCCGTCTCAGAATGACCCAGGCTCCCTCACTGCAGTTCAAAAGTAGGGAGACACTTAAAAACCTTGTAACATGAAAGTCATGCTTTTGGTGTTGATTTTAAAGAAACAGATTGTTTACACTATTAAAATTAGGTTTTGCTTCCCCAAATTGTGGTTGTGCTCTGGTGTTACAAGAGAAACTTAAGGGCTGGTGAGATGGCTCCGTGGGTAAGAGCACCGACTGCTCTTCCGAAGGTCCAGAGTTCAAATCCCAGCAACCACATGGTGGCTCACAACCATCTGTAACGAGATCTGACTCCCTCTTCTGGAGTGTCTGAAGACAGCTACAATGTACTTACATATAATAAATAAATAAATCTTTAAAAAAAAAAAAAGAGAAACTTAAAATTCGAGCACAGGCTCCGGATTCTGACTCACGCATATTTGTAATGAAGAAAAAAATTGGGGGCTGGAGAGCACTGACTGCACTTCCCAAGGTCCTGAATTCAAATCCCAGCAACCATAGGGTGGCTCACAACCATCTGTAATAAGATCGGATGCCCTCTTCTGGTGCATCTGAAGACAGCTACAGTGCACTTAGATATAGTAATAAATAAAATCTTAAAAAAAGAAAATGTGGCAGGTGGGGATTGTTGCAGGGTTTGTGAGTGTTAGGGGCATTGCAGTCTGGCCTGCCTACTCCACACAGAATTATGATGGGTTTGGAGGATTGCTCTTTATTCCTGTGCATCCTGATGATGTAAAGGGTTTGCTTTTAGTGAGCTTGCTTGTAATTTTAAAGAACCCATGAAGCAATATCATTGCAAAGTTTTGCCTCAAGGAATGGCTAATAGCCCTACATTATATAAAAATTTTTATTACTGCTTCAATACAAAAAGTTAGGACTTGGGCTGGAGAGATGGCTCAGTGGTTAAGAGCACTGACTGCTCCTCTGAAGGTCCTGAATTCAAATCCCAGCAACCACATGGTGGCTCACAACCATCCGTAATGAGATCTGATGCCCTCTTCTGGGGTGTCTGAAGACAACTACAGTGTACTCACATATAATAAACAAACAAACAAATAAATCTTTAAAAACGTATAGCACGTAAGCAAGGAACCCACTCATTAATTATCAAGTACTATGTACTATATATAACCATGTATATATTGTAATAAGAAGTTAGGATTTTGAATCTTCCAGTGTATATTATTGATTATATGGATGTTTTATTAGCTGATCCCTCTGATGGAATTTTACTACAAGGCTTTGCTCTTATACAATGAGTTTTAAAATTTTGGAGTAGTTGTTGCTCCAGAAAAGATTCAAAGGCAAATTCTTTTTTCAATATTTGGAACAGAAGTTATATCCTAAACAAATTGCAGCACAGAAAATTCAAGTAAGAAAAGATAATTGAATTTTACTCTAAATGATGTTAGAAGATATTAATTGGCTAAGACCTCACCTTTAGCAAAAGGAACCATTAATGTGGATTCATCTTTCTTTATCTCCAAAGAAATGCACAAATAATTGCGCCACTATGCCGGGTTTAACAGTTGTTTTTCTATACTGGGTGTTTCCAGTCAGATTAAAACAGATAATGGAGCTGGGCAGTGGTGGCACACGCCTTTAATCCCAGCACTTGGGAGGCAGAGGCAGGCGAATTTCTGAGTTTGAGGCCAGCCTGGTCTACAAAGTGAGTTCTAGGACAGCCAGGGCTACACAGAGAAACCCTGTCTCAAAAAACAAAACAAAACAAAAAAAACAACAAAAAAAATAACATTACTCATACTACTGGGATTCCTTACACTCCTCAAGGACAAGGTATTGTGGAACGGGCCCATGGAACTTTAAAACAATATCTTCATAAAATAAAAATAGGGGAGGTATACCCCACAAACCACAAAACATTTTAAATCATGTTTTTTATCTTAAATTTTTTAAATTTGTTAATTCCAGAACTCGGGAAGCAGAGGCAGGCAAATTTCTGAGTTTGAGGCCAGCCTGGTCTACAGAGTGAGTTCCAGGACAGCCAGAGCTACACAGAGAAACCCTGTCTCAAAAAACAAAATTAGCCGGGTGTGGTGACACACGCCTTTAGCCCCAGCACTTGGGAGGCAGAGGCAGGCGGATTTCTGAGTTCGAGGCAGCCTGGTCTACAGAGTGAGTTCCAGGACAGCCAGGACTACACAGAGAAACCCTGTCTCGAAAAACCAAAAACAAAAAAACAAAACAAAAAAAAAATTAAATTTGGATGTGTATGGACATTCAGCAGCTGAGCAATTTTGGCATCCTCACACTTCCACTATGTATGCTTTAGTGTAGTGGAAGGATCCTATGACAGGCAAATGGCATGGACCTGACCCTGTACTTGGGGCTCGTTGGTTGCCAGAAAGGCAGGTATAACAAATGGAACAACTCCATGCTCCTGCCGATTCCCCTACTGATGGTGACGATCCCTGCACACAGTGAAGTCCACTGGGCCTATGTTCCTGACCCGCCACTGATCCATCCAGCAGTGTGGACAACACCAGAGATTCTCGTGACCAGTAATAACACTCAACTTCTTGGACCCCCTTGGACAAGGGAGTCAATTTATAATAAGACTGTGACTTTCAATGCATTGGGTGATGGGATCCCTGTTTGCTTTGTGAAGAATAGTACAAATGATGGGTGCATTTCAGTATTTCTTCAAAGTTGGAAGAAAAAGGTTTCACAAACTGTAACTCAGATCATAAACATAGGCATGCCAAAACAGGGATTTATTTGCCCCTGACCCTTGAGAGCTAGCCAGCACACAATGTCCTGAGAACTGGAGTTCTCACTTGAGGTCTGGGGATTGAACCCCAGGCCTCTGCAACTGCTCCAACCAGCAGAGCCACCAAGCAGGCTCTACAGCCCTAGCTTTTCTTTTACTAAAAGAAGTGAAACACACCAGGGGTTAAATGAGCTGCTTCTCTTTCCACTGTTTATTATTAATGTACAAAATATACAAAACCAAAAGAAAAACTCCTCAAATCCATTGTGGTTCTAACCCAAGACCCTTCACAAAACCAACCCACTGTTTTCATAGAAAACAACTGATGCCAAGACAAGGGGAGGAGACGACTGGGAAGGGCCCCTACTGCTGAGTCTGCCCAGGAAGCCTCAGACAGGGCTCCTCATGGGGTAAGGAAGGAGCAGACCCACTCCCAAAGGCAGTGCATGTAGTGCTTCAGGCCCGCTGTACCCGGCTAAAGTTAATGAAAGCTGGTCTCACGGAGTCTCTAATACCGCTGTAGGCAGGAGTGGCCCAACACTACAGGATGCCCCTCTGCCAGATAACAACTTCCTTGGATACAGATGTGAACGTGCCATCACTGAACCTAGCAGACCCACGATGACCTGGGAAGTAACAGTTGCAGTCTTTCTTGAGAAAGGACTCAACAGTGACTGGCCCATGTGGGGCACAAGTGGGGGTGGTTCCAGAACTCAGCTTCAGCCAGCTTGAGCCCTCAGTGCAGTGCAGTGCAGTGGGATAGATGGTACCCCTCACCACCCCCTCGCCCTGTGAGGATAATGAGCTTAGCTTAGATGGTTTCCTAAGTGCAGCTGACCCACTTAGTTCCGTGTGCATGTGGAGAGCAGAGGTCTCCAGAGTGACCAGCTTTAGGTTCTCAGGCAGCGGGGCTAATACTGGAAAGGGTTTGGGGCACAGGGCAAATCTCCTCACAGAGTGAAGCCAGCCGTCTCAGCAGTCCAGCATCTAGAGTGTGTCCAGTCTCTCTCCTCTCCAGACTGGAGGGGACTATGTACATCAATGCACACCAGGAATCAGAAACCCCCAGAAACCCAACCAGGTGGGAACTGAGGGGGCCGACTCCTCATCAGCTGGGGAAAAGGACAGTGGGCCTCACAGAAGCCATAACCAAGTGGAAGGAGCAAGGCTGCAGTCCACAGGGGTGCGGGTAGGGCAGGCAGGCTAGGGCAGTGGGGGCCCATTGACCCCTGGGTGGTAGAAGGCACAGTTGTTCTCATAGCGGCAGTTGCCCTTCATCATGAAGTGTCGGCAGACAGGGCGGTTTGACATGTCTGTGGGAACAATGGCAGAATGGTTACAAACACCTAAGAGATCACCATCACCATCGTACCCCAGTCCAGAGCAATGGGGCCAAGTGTTCAGAGATACACAGTATTGGGGGGTTGATGTGAAGATGGAGGTGGGTACTGCCTTCCTTGTATATAGAGAGCCTTAAGGAGATGGAGCCACAACTTGTCCTTTGCACCTCCCCCCTCTGCCCCACAGATATGTTGAGGTTCTGCATGTGGGACGTCAGGCATGTCCTCACCTCCTCCATGACTGTGGCCTCCATCATGCCCTCGGTGGCCGCCTCCCCCATGGCCATCATGACCACGGTGTTCATGAGGTGGTGGCCCTCGATGGTCATGGCCTCGATGGCTAGGGACATCATGTGGTCGGTGTCCATGGGGTCCTCCGTGTCCAGGGCCTTCATGGGAACGATGTCCACCACTTCCACCCATGTTCCCTCCAGGGCCATCATGAGAACGATGTCCACTGCCCATGTTCCCTCCAGGGCCATCATGGGACCGATGTCCACTGCCCATGCTCCCTCCAGGGCCTTCATGGGGGCGGTGCCCACCACCTCCAACCATGCCTCCTCCACCAGGACCCCCTCGGCCATTTGGTGGTCCTCCTCCGGAACGACCTCCTCTGGCTCCTCGGAATGGAGGTGGTGGCGGTGGCTCATTTCCTCCTCGACCCCCTCGGCCTCTGTGGTATGGTCCGGGAGCAGGTCCTGGACCCCCACGCATTGGGCCACCTCGCATTGGATCACCTGGGCCATCCCAGAATGGATCACCTCCCCGAGAAGGTGGTGGGGGACCTAAGAGACGTGGACCCACTGGTCCACCAGGGCCTCCATGGGGACCTGTTAGAGAAAAAGAAAAAAAAAGTCAGTTGTCCGTTAAACTCTAGCACTGCTGTTTCCTAAGCTGAGTCCTAGCTGTTGCCAGGCTGAAATGAAGCCATAACCCCACTCATTCCTTCTCACGTACCTGGCATGGGCCCTCCAGGACCAGGGGGGAAATGCTGCATACCCTTCGGGCCCCCAGGGCCTCCTGGTGGAAAGCCATTGGCCACAGGACCAGGACCTAGGAGCCCATGTGGCACTGTAAATGAAACAGGAGTAAACCAGTCAGGAGGTAAAGTCTACAAGTACTGCATGGCTTCCCACTAGTGTGCCCAACTATCCTCAGATCCACATGGCAGAGCCCTGCTCTTTCCTGTTGTCCCCTCCCATGGCTTGCCCAGTGGCTGGCTCTGAGGATTACCCAGCATCCTCCCCAGCCCTGGGGGCTGCTCCCAGGATTACCCAGCATCTGCTTGAGCTTGTCTGAGTAGTCAGGCTGCTTCAGCAGCTCCTCTGAAGGGTGGCTGTTTGGACTGCCCTGTGAGCAAGAGAAACCACAGGTGAGAGTCAGCAACAACTTAGCATGTAAATGCAAGACAGGAACTGGGATAAGCCAGGCACAGGGTGCAGGCTGTCCCTGGCCAGCCTGGGCTACACAGTGAGCCTCTCTCACAAAATTGAAATCCAACAAGACTGAAGAGAATGTGGGGAGTGTCACGTACCATTATGGAAGTGAGGATCTCCTGAACATTGATGCCGCCTCCTCCAGGGCCCTGGGGGCTCTTTCCAGCTCCCATGCTTCCCATAAGATTGGCCAGAACTGGAGGCAGCTTGGAGCCTCCTGCTCCATCAGGTGAGCCACCAGACCCTCCAGGCTCCAGGGTCTCGACATATGGAGTCTCATCCATGGCACATTCCTAAGCACGGACGAGTACAAATCAGGGTTGTAGAAAACAGCACAGCAGCATCCTCCCATGAGCGCCCACCACTGCTTCCCACCCACAACAGTGTGACAGCCACTTACCTCATCCAAGGGGATGAGTTTTGGGGGAATGGGTTCATATGGCTCAGGATCAGGTTCATGTGGACTGTCGCAAACACCGCAGGTGAAGGAGAAAGAAGAGAACAGGGGACCATAATCACATTAATTTAGTACCCTCAAGATGGTGTTTTCTTTCTCTTTTTCTTTTTTTGTTTGACACGGGTTTCTCTGTCTACAATTCTGGCTGTCCTGAAACTTACTTTGTAGATCATGCTGGCTTTGAACTCACAACAGACTCGCCTGCCTCTGCCTCTGCCTCTGGAATGCTGGCATTAAAGGCATTCAACACTGTGCCTGGCTGCCCCCCTAGGCTCTCTGTGGTGCTTTCCTGTTTCCCCACCACACAGGCACTGCACACCTCTCCTCACCTCTCCTTGTTCAGGAAGAGTTCCTGAAGGATGCCCTTCTCCCGCTCTGCCTGGATGTATCGCTCCTGGCTGTTGCTTCCAGGGATGACAAGAGGTGAGGGCAGAACCAGAGGCCTGGGACACACCCAAGGCACTTTCTCCTCCATATTGTCATGGCTTAGTCGCCGAGCTGTCTCGAAAGCATGTCGGTCAGACAGTATCTCACGCTTAGCAGCCTCCCCGAAGTCTTTGATCTTGTTCACATTCACTGCAGGGGAGGCAGAAGGCAAAAGGACAAGTAAGTGAGACTGCCCCTGCTCAGACTCCAACCCTGGCTTGCAGAGAATTGGCATCTTACCTCGCTCAGTTTCGTCCAGTTCAAAGTAGAAATACTCTCTCAGCTTGCCCTCCTCAGGCCAAGTCACAGTTTTCCTCTTTCTGCCCTTGCGAGTCAGCTGGTTGGGATCTCCAGGGCTGTCCACAGGCTTTGCATCCAGAGCTCCTGGCTCTGAAGAGGCTGTAAACAAGACTAGTTTTAGCCACAGATCCAACCATTCAGAAAAGACCTGAGCCCAGGCTCAGTAAGTTACCTGCATCCATGAGCTCTGGAACTTCAACAGGGGGAACAGGGGTGCCAGGGCGGTCCGTGTCCATGGGCTCAGCAGGTGGTGCAGGCTCTGGGGAGGAAGGTTTGGCTGTGCTCTGCTCGGTGCTTGTTTTCCCTTCAAAAGGGCTGGGCTATTATGAAAGAGAAAGTAACCAATGAGCTGAAAATACACCCAGGGAAGTCGAGCTGGATCTTAAATGCCCAACAGTCCCACCTTAGCTCACCCCAGAAGGCAGTCCTTGCTGTCACCCACAACAGCTCCTAGCCTCTGCACCCCATGTACCCTTACCAAGGAAACTCACCTTGGCAGCAGTCGGCGATAGTACCTTCTTCTTCTTCTTAATTTTGATGCCTGGGACAGGGGCTGAATTGAGAGCATCCAGAAAACCCAGGCCCTCCATAGCTATAGAATGAAAAAGTAGAATTAGAGGAACTGATGCCTCCTTCACAATCCTATGCCTGCAGAGTCCAACCAGGAAACACAAGTGGGGCCAGTGACCAGGAAGCAATGCTCACACAGTAGACTTCCACTATTGTTCCATCTTTCTTTTGGCAGAAAGCCATGACTTTATAACAATTACAGAATTCACAATTCATTAAGCAGGCTGCTGAAACCACCAGAGGGTCCAGCCACGAGGATAAGCCTGATAAGCTTATCACTTGAGAGGGCACTGCTTCTTGCAACTTATCTAACTGACATGATTCTTATGGAAGGTGTACTGGGCTAGTTTTGTGTCAACTTGACACAGCTGGAGTTATCACAGAGAAAGGAGCTTCAGTTGGGGAAATGCCTCCATGAGATACAACTGTAAGGCATTTCCTCAATTAATGATCAAGGGGGAAAGGCCCCTTGTGGCTGGGACCATCTCTGGGCTAGTAGTCTTGGTTCTATAAGAGAGCAGGCTGAGCAAGCCAGGGGAAGCAAGCCAGTAAAGAACATCACTCCATGGCCTCTGCATCAGCTCCTGCTTCCTGACCTGCCTGAGTTCCAGTCCTGACTTCCTTCAGTGATGAACAGCAGTGTGGAAGTGTAAGCCGAATAAACCCTTTCCTCCCCAACTTGTTTCTTGGTCATGATGTTTGTGCAGGAATAGAGACCCTGACTAAGATGGAAGGGGAGTTTTCAAAGGTACAAAAATCCTAAGATGCTAAGACATCAAAGGCAAAGCAAAAGACGGTTCTCAAGGGCAAGTCTTCCCCTGTGCAGAGTGCACCCCAGGCCTACTCACGCTGTGGAGGGATGATCTTCACTTTGATTTCTTTGGTGGTATTGGGGGCTGTGTTGAGAGGCTTGTATTTCTTCTCTGCAGGTGGGGCAGCGTCACCTGGAGCAGCTGTGGCACTGCAGATGCAAAGGAAGGACAGTCAAAAACATCTCCCAATTCCCACTTCTTTCCAAAGGCCCTGGCTCCTTAGAAACCTACACCAGTGCCCATACCTCTGCCGCTTCAGGGGGATGGGCTTCAGGTTGTACTTGTCTGACACAACCACAGTGCTGGAGTTCTTCTTCACAGGCACCAAAGATGGGGTGTCCAGCTCCAGTCCTGAGGAGAGACATGGTGACTTTAACCCTTACTGTTCCTCCCTGTGGCCGCCCTCTCCATGCTCTAGCCTTGAGTAAGTGCCTTAGCTTCTCCTGTAGCCTGCCTTCCTTCCTAGAGTTTGACACTGCAATCAAACTCCTAGCCTGAGGCACTGACTGTGCATGTGATGGTCCTGCAAAGCCCAGCTGACAGCCTTACCAGTAGAACGGAACTTGGCATGACTGGGTGCCGTAGTTCTAAGTGACTTGGGCTTCTCTTTCTTCTTCTCTGGGGCTTCCTCAGCCCGGGTCTCAGCCTTCACTTCAGTCAAAGGCCGCTCAGGAAGCGTGGTTCGACTTTTCCCCTCTTCCTTCCTTTTCTTCTTATCTTTCTCTGTTATACAAAGACAAAGCAGGTAAGCGTCTCATTTGGATAAACAGATCGTCAGAGGTGAAGAACCAGCCTCGAGACACCCAAGGGCTACCGTCTAAGGTAAAGAGCCCAGGACCTTACCTGCAGGCTGGGTGCTACTCTGGGAGCGGATGACAGCCATCCAGTCACTGACAAGGACTGATGCCAATTTCCGGAGCTCTGAAGGTGAAAAGGGGGAGAAAAACCACTTATTTAGCAATAATTTAGTATTTCCAGCAAAAAAAAATACATAAACATTTTTTTTAAAAAAAACCTCTATTCAAGGGAGAAAGCAGTCTAGGGCCAACTGGGAAGAAATGAGGGAGACAGTGGTAATGAGAGCGTCCTTCCTCTGCCTGGGACATGTCCTCTCAGTTACTAAGGACACTCAAAAGACATCATAAAACTGGAAAATGTCAGTATTCCAAAGAACCAAATATTGAGAATAAAACTAAAAAGGGTAGAAAGCTAGAGTGTAGTTTCCATTTAATGCTTAAGTTCTTTTTTTTTTTTCCTTTTTTTTCGAGACAGGGTTTCTCTGGAACTCACTTTGTAGACCAGGTTGGCCTCAAACTCAGAAATTCACCTGCCTCTGCCTCTCAAGTGCTGGGATTAAAGGCGTGCGCCACCACGCCCGGCAATGCTTAAGTTCTTACTCAGTATGCAGGGTACTCTGGCTTTCCTCCCCAGAAACAGATAAACAGCTCTAAAGGCCAGTAATGTGATTTAAAGTAAAGTGGGTCCCTTGCCTGCCTTAAGGGATAGTTCATCACAGTGAAGAACTCCTGACACATTCACAAGCTCCCCTGATATTAAAGGTCTTGAATGACCATTTTCATTAAACATAGGGATAAATCTGTATTTTTATCAGAATAGATAAGTCTTGTAAGCTGGGTATCTTGGTTCATGCCTCTAATCCAGTACTCAAAAGGACTGCCATGGATTCACAGCCAGTCCAGTCTCTAAGGCCAGACCAGTTTGAGGCAAACCTGGTCTACCAAGTGAGTTCCAGGTCGGCCAAGGCCATACAAAGGGATGCCACATCAAATAAACAACAGCAAAACCCCACTCCTACAGAAATGTTTCCCAGTAGGCATACTCCATGTAAAAAATAAGTTTCATTTGGAATGGAAAGGGATCACCAGTTGGGCGTGGTGGCACACCTTCAATTCTAGTGCTCTGGAGACAGAGGCAAGTAAGCTGGAAGTTCGAGACCAGCCTGGTCTGCATAGTGAGTCCCTGGACAGCCAGGGCTACACAGAGAAAGTTTGTCTCTCAGAAAGACACAGAAAAAGGGAGGGAGGGAAGCAGGGCTGAGCAAGCAAAAATGAAAGGACAGCCAGTAAAGGAGGCAGTAAGGCAGCCAGCAGCAGCCTCCGAGAGAGAGAGAGAGAGAAAGAGAGAGAGAGAGAGAGAGAGAGAGAGAGAGAGAGAGAGCGAGCGAGGCCGGGCCAGGCCGGACTCTGACACACACCTTCATCCTCACTTGACTTGCTGAGCTGCTTCACTAGTTTTGCTGTGTTGTTCTGTGAGAGAAGGAAAAGGCAGAAGGGTCAACAGAGGAATAAGCCGAGCTCACTCAGCATTAACCATCCCACCTCTTGACTGCACAGCCATACTTCAACCTGCTCCAAAGCCTGCAAATACTTTATCTTCTGAAAAAGGGTCGATCTTTGTAACCCTGGGTAGCCTGGAGCTCACTATGTAGGTAAGGTAGACCTTGAACCCACAGAAATCCACCTGCCTCTACCTCCCAAGCAGATTAAAGGCATGAGCCACTGGACTGATTCCCATTATAGAGATGGGAAACTGAGGTTCAGATCTGAGAAAGCACATGCCTAATAACGGAGATAAATCCACAGAGTCCTCCACTTCAAAATTTCCATTTCCCTCTGCTATTCCACCTCACAAATTCCAGACTGCCACCCATCAGGACTGAATGGAGCTTTTCTTCAGCTATGCTAGCCCAGAGAGGAACTGTGGGTAATGAAGCCTGAAGATACCTGCTTGAGATGGTCCACAGTGAGCGGGAGGTGCTGCAGAGTCAGCAGAATCTGCTGTAGGAGAGGAATGTTGTTGGTGGTCTTTGAATATGTTAGCCAGTTGTTCAGAAGCTTGTAGCCACCGACATCAATAAACCTGTGGGCAGGTGGGAACAGAATATGGTGAGCCTTCCTTGGTTTCAGAACTAGCAAGCTCCCATGCCCAGAGACCAGTCTCCCATCACAGCCTCCAGTCCAGTCACCCGCACTGCACTTACTTGACGAGCACTTCTGGAGCGCGGGTCTGCAGGATTATGTTCAAGTACGTGCACCGACTCACCATCTTTCGTGCCTCCTTCATTAGACTAGGAGAGGAGCAGATAGATAATCTGCTTTGAGTATTACTAGTATTCACATCTCAGAGTCAGGGTCTTATTAGCCCAGGCTAGCCTCCCCTCCTGAGAGCTAGGATGACAGGCACAGAGAGGGCGCCATGCCAGCTAATCTCCTACAGCATAAGACTCTAATCTTAGGAGTCCTGGAGTCCCTGATGACATTCTTTGCTCCAAGATGTAGACACCAGATTTCTAGAATTATGGAATGAATCTAGAGTCATATAAAAACCCAGGGGAGGATAGCAGGTACCCGAGCCACCTGGGAGAGCAGCCTTCCTGTGTCAACACACAGAAACAACTGCCTCCAGGAGGAGTCAGGGTTCACACATTTCCCTTTATAATCTAAGACTGCTTTTCTCTGGAAAAGTTTAAGGATCTCGGAAGGAAATGACATGGCCCAAAACCAAGCCAAGGATTCTGTCCTATGCTCCCCTGATAGCACCCCAAGACACTCGGGGTTATGGACCAAACCCCCAGCTTCCATCATGGCCAGCAGCCAAGAGATCACTGCTCTCTCATTCCAACTGCAGTGCATGAGGCCTCCTCTACTGATGCGGAACCTAAGAAGGGCACAGACTCACCTGAAGATCTTGGAAATTCCATCCACACTCTTCACTTCTCCGTCCCGGGTAAGGAAGCTATCCAGGCCCTTGAGCAGTTCTTTGGGGTCTATGGGACCTGAACCCATGATGGTGGCTTCTGAGGTAAAAGAACAACAAAACAAACCAGGATAAATGGATGGCAAGGAAAGGCCCCCACTAACTTACCCCTCTAATAAATCCCATCAGCACATTTAAGACTCAGTGACTCATGTGTGTTCATGTGTACTATTTTCTAGGTAAGAAACATCAGATCTGTGCTCACAAAATAGCCTTGACAACTTAAGAGTGGGGCTAATGAAGACCCATGCAAGCTGCTCACTTCTTCATACTTCTAAGAAGGTCCTGTCCCCAGTTAGCTGCTGGTAATTTGATGAGGTGAGCAGCTGTAGCTTCCTAAGATAACTAAGACGACCCTAGGTATCTGGGTAAAAAACTTAACAATCAATCATTCTCTCTCCAGAAATCAATTCCCTTTATCTTGGCTGCTTAAGAGTCATAATCACAGGTGGGAGAAGTCAGCTCAAGTGGTGGATGAGAAAACAGCGGGGTCCTGAGCAGAGCCCTTCCCCGGGGAGCCAAGAGAAGCTCTTGGACTGAAGAGAAGAAAGGCAGGAGGCTCTCATGGGCCCTGAATAAGGCTACTCACTGGCCAAACACCAAACAAGTGTTTATTGTTCCAAAGTTCAAGAGAAACTTGGCTTGTGGTTTCAGAAGCAAAGATGCAAACCTGACCCTTTCCTGCCCTCAAGACTCACCACTCTCCAAGACTCCCAAGACAAGCCCCAAATTGAGAACCAGAAACTAGGAACCAAAAGTAATGAAGGTGAAGACGGGGGAAGTGAGACACCACTTCAAACCAGACTAGGACAGGAGTGAGTTAAACACTACACTCCTTCCATGAATAAGAAGCCACTCTACAGTTACAGAGAGAGAATTCGAGCTGCCATGGTTCTGACTGGGGGTTTTAAGTCATACTTCTATCAGCACTCGCTTCTGGGAAACAAAAGTACAGGCCTCCTCAGCAGCTGAGATGGCCAGGCCCAAAGGGACAGGAAAAAGGTGAGAGCCCTCTGCATCCTGCACCTCACAGAAACAAGGCAGTCCCAAGGGTGAAAAGTCTTAAACAAAAATCATTGTATTTCCTACAGATAAGATTCTTACAATATAAATCAGTCCCCCCCCCCCCCAGACAAACCAGAAAAGTAAGATGTGAAAAAAAGAACTGTTTTCCTGGCTTAGACATGTTTAACCTGGGTAAAGAGGCTGTTAGACAAGAGTGATTCTCCAGATAAAACAAGATAAAAATTTAAAGAGTTTAAAACAAACAAACAAAAAGTCAGCTTTAAATGTGGACTTCCTAATAACTCAGGGCAGCAGCAAGAGCAGCAAGTAGGAGGTGTTGACGAAGGAGGGTGGCAGCAGTCTCTATTCTAGAGACTGCTGCCTGTGGGCTCAACGGGGAGACGCAGGCAAGAAGTGCTGAACACTGAGCAAAACTTGTTAACCTGCTGTCGCCCAATACCCTGAAACCTGAGGTCAGAGGAGAAAAACATTCAACAGTGGAAATGTTTACTAGTTAAGGGGGCAAATTCACTCATGTGTGGCCATCTGTACACTGAGAGAGGAATTCTTCCTGTGTCCTCAGTGATCTGCAGAAGCCCCAGGTATATAACAGATCTGTTAGACTGGCAAAGGGATGAATGGGCCCAAGGTAAAAATACATATATGCAAGCTAGAGTAGAGTTTTAAAGTGTTTTATACTCACATAAATCTAACAGAACCCCAAATAAATATGTATGAAATTTGACAAGTCTTGAATTAAACATTACTTCATCCCTCTGACACAGCTGACTGAAATCCAGAGCTAAGTAAATATATTTCCTTTGTGCCTCTACCTATGAACTAATAGGCCTGACTCTAATGTCCCCCCCATTCAATAGGCAGACAAGGCAGGGGACAGCCTTTAGAGAAACTGTTACCATTGTACAAAGCTGAGCCATGTCTAGTGCCCTCTGCTGGAAATGGGGCCTTGGTACTTTAAAATTCCCGCTTATATAAACAATAAAAAGGCACAATAGCCAAGGAAGCTGGGGACAAAACAGGAATGTTAAGATGCTGTTTCCCACTGTTATGTACACTGGGCAGGATGGCTGAACTTGTCTCCTCACAGTAAAATGTGAATGTTCTCAGTGCCTTTTCTTCAGTATTATTTACTCCTTATAAGGGACCCCAGGTCCTTACAACCTAGGTCTCTTATTTTCACAGGCAAACTGTAAGGTCTTCCAGTGGGAACAAAGAATCCATCATGCTTGGAGCAGGTCTGTGGTGAAGGCCCAATAATGCTGTGACCATAGTGGGCAGGGATAGCGCTCAAGTATTCCCCACTCCTGCTCTGGAGTTACAAGTTGAGGAAACTTGCTGTAACCATAAAGAACTCAGGTCATGTTTTCTTTTTTTTTTTTTTTTTGTTAGCCAGCTGCTAATCTCCATGAAGGGCACAGACAAACGGAGACAAGGGAACATCTCCTGTGATGGACGTACCTCCACCTTCTAAGTGCTGGGGAATGTTCTACACTTCTTACTAAAGATCCTAAATTCCTATCCAACTTCAAAGTGAATTTGAGTTGAGGGTTACTTGGTTTAAAATGGTGGGAAACCATCAATCCTGGCTAGTCACTAAACATCTACCACAACTGCATCCTGAAGCTGTTCAGAAAACAAGGTCCATGCAAGCCAGGCTACTTTTTAAAAAAGTCTTCTAACAAGAGGGAAAAGAAGCGCCAGCTCTTCTTTGTTCTGCCCTGGGCTGTCTTCCCTCAGTGTCTCAAGAGCTTCCTGTTATGACAGTGAGTGGACTGTCTCAAGTGGGTCACCTTGCATGGTGAGGCCCTGTGCTTCCCTCACCTTTATTTTGAAAATCTTTTAAACTTCTTAAAGTATTTGGCTTTCAATAAAGACACAAAATTACATCCACCACCCTGGCCCTAGAATTCTGGCCACTGTAAGACTCAGGTTCTCCAAGGTTCCCTAGAAATAGAGAGCCTTGCATTTTTCACCTCCCACCTAAGGCCTTTTTACTAATCCCTGCTCACTAGACATCAGGACCCAGTGGTGGACTATTCAGATCCCAAGGTAGGTGCGCTGCAGAGGCACCTGGCAAACTGCTTAAAAGATAAAAAAGACGTGTGGTAAATAGACATGTGGAAGAGGCCCTCCCATTCAATCAGAAGTCCAAGCAATAATGAGAATCCACACCCAGCAGAAAATGAGCCCTGCTGTACCCAAGTCACGGTAGGACAGCAGGACAAAAGGCTTATAAACTCTGTCTAGAAACTCCACCCAGGACTTAAAATAAAAAATGAAAAGTATATGAAGAAACTGTCAAAGACTTGACTTTGAAAAAGCTGGGGAAAGAGATAAAGAACCAGACACCCAATACTGCCCTGGAGGGCGTGGCTCGCAACATGCACGGCAGCCCCAGCACTCAGCAGGGAGGAAAAGAGGACATTCCTTTCCTCGATGCTTTAACAGAATTTCTTTTTAGGAAGGAAGGAAAAAAGAAATTCGAAAAGGTGGCTCTTTGGGAAAAAGAAAGGTTGTGAAATGTAATACCAGAAATGTTTTGCTTACCAGAAACCGTAGCTTGACTCCCCCTGCCTCGAGTTTAAACTGCAGCCTCCTTTCCTAAAGATTCACTTCTCATCCTAGTGCCAACATACAGGAACTAAGCAACTGCAGGTGATGGCACTGAGCACAAAGAGTTTATCCCCAAACTGAGAGGTGAGAATAAGGATGGTTTACAAGAAAGTCCTACCAGTACCCACCCTTTCCCCAGACTGTTACAAAGCAACCAATACCCAGGTAGTGTAAGGACCCTTCCTGAACAGCATGGCACACTGCAGTTCCCTCAGGCCCTGCGTCTTGCCCAAGTCTCTCTAAAGCAGTCGGGGTTGAGCTTTTTTCCACCCCTGTCCACTGAAGCACGGAATAGGTCCAAGCAGTTGTGATGAGTGGAAGGTGAAACCAAGGCAATGGGCTGACTTTTAACACAAAACCTAGAGCTACATACACAAGGACCTGGACAGCCTCCATCCCTAGTGCTCATTAAGCTTTTATCCCTGGAAGATTTATCATATAAGATAAAAGAAACAAGAAAAAAAAAAAAAAACCCAAAACGTATTCTCCCCAACAGCAATCTGCAAAGGGAGAGAAGACAGCTGCTTGGGGGCGGAGTCTTCAGAGGAAGCAAGCTGATTACATCACCTTTCACGGTGGCTCCACCCCCTTGACCAAGCGTCTAGGGAAGCCCTAAGCTGACTGGCAAAGGAGAAAAACAAAGGAGAGGGACGCCATTTTGTTATGGAGAAGATTCAAAATTTAAAAGGCCGGGCAGATTTGCCGGTAGCTTTACTTAACACTGTAAGGCACTAAGTTAAAAAAACAAAAACAAAAAACAAACAGAAGCCATCCCTCTGACCACCACCCTCAACTTGACCTATCTTAAATCAGTTTAAGAGCCTATTACTGAAAATAAAATCAATTAATATACAATTTTCTGCGGGATAAGAATCTGAATTTGCAACTAAAATTCAACTTACTACCGCCGACCATCCCAATCCTCCCTACAAAAGCCAAGTGGTAGGACTTGGACCCCTCAACAAATAGGACCGAGGGGGGGAGGACAGGAGAAAAATGGGTCAAGACACAACCTGCAACGCCGCTTGCAAGACAAAAGGACAAGCAAGGAAAAGTCGCCATATTTGAAGCAGGGAGGAAAAAAAAAATCTTTTAACGACACAATCTTCTAGAAAGATAGCATTCAAATGCACTAATGGCTTTTAAAATTATACTCCTGAGTTCCACATTTCCCAACCTTTCCACCCTCTTAGCTGTATCCACCACCCACTAAAAAAGTATCAAGTTAAAATGTTAATCACTTTTGCCTTTAAATAACCTATGCAAGCTGAAACAATCACAAGACATTCTTTACCTCCCCAAATGTTATTGTATGTACTTGTTACTATGATTTTTGCCCTAAATTTAAGTGTCTTGCAATCTTTATTCCTAGATTGCCACCTATTTTAACCACACAATATATCCCAAGCAAATTACATTAAAATAGAGAGGATTTAACAGTCACTTTAAAGACATAGCCAGCTAATATTTCTCTGCCCATCTCCTTACCCTGCAATCTTTATGTACAGATTGCTTATTAATCTGGCAAATTGAAAGGCGTTCTGCTTGTCTCACACACAAAGAAGTGGGACTTCTGGGCCACAAGATCCACCATCTTTTGTATGTGAGCTCATTAACCCTTTTGAAGACTGCTAACCAGAGGAAGGTAACCATTCCTCCTTATTATCGCAAAGGCTTATGCTCTGGCAGTCTGGAAATCTGCTGGATTATCAAGGGTTAACCGTCAAAATCCTCACTGGCTGGCCCTCCCTTCACCCTCTCCCTTGCCTGCTCCACAGCAGGGAAGAGGCAGGTGGTAGGGGAGAGAGAACAAAGACTGTTTAGACCCACAGGACCTTTAATGGAGATTTAAGAGACCCGATTGGTCCTTCTCTCCAGTACTCTACATTTGTTCTATGGTCTCATTTCTTCCTCTCATTATTTTTGGTTTCACAACGGGAAACGTTGATTTCTTGTTCAAGGCTGGTTTTTGAAAATTCGACACTTACTATCCAATTTTTTTGCGACGTCAGCACCTCGGGCTCAGGGGGGAGGGGTAAAATTTTGGAGGGAAAAAAATAAAGCAACCAACCAGGACCCAAACTCAGTTACTTGTGGGGCCTCATTGGATCAAAAAGTCTCTTTTAAAAAAAGTAAAGACCAACTCAGTTTTCATTTCCCCCCCGCCCAACTCCATTTAGGGAGAGGGGGTCGTTGAAAAAAAAAAGTCTGAGTGGATTCCAAAACGGAAATGCTGGATGAGTGAGATTGGGTAGGTTTGGGCAGGGAAGGTGGTTGATTATTTTTGAAGTTATGTGGTGACGGTCCTTCGGCCACAGATCTCAAGTCCCAAGCAGCGTGGGCTGGTGGGGTGGGCAAGATAGGTGGGGAGGGGCAGAAGACACGAGTGGTTGGGCTGGTGGCTGATTTCCCTTTCCCCCCTCTCAGGATCCTTTCAAGGGTTTAGATGTTGCTGAGGCTTGTTTGTTTTCCTGATGGCCGGCCTGTCTTTCTCCGAGAAAATTCAACCTGGGGTAAAAGGAACACAAAAGGAGGAAGGTGTAATCAGTACGGGTCGCCTTTAAACGTTTCAAAGTTGTCGCAGGACGCAGCCGCATTAGGGAAAAACGTGGCTGCCCATTAAATCCGAAACCACCCCGTTCCCCCGGCCCGCTCTCGGCAAAACGTTACCCTCCAAAGCGACGGAGCACCCAAACTTACCTCTAAACGAACCCCAGAATGGCGGCCGCCCGCTCGGGCGGAGTCTTTTATACCCGGCCACCGCCCAACGCACCCTAACGTGATGGAGAACCGCCCTCGCCGGGACACATTGTGCGCGAGGCGAACTCTGATTGGCCAGCGTGCGAGCCGGGTCGCCCGCGGATTGGACGTCCCTCCTCCACCTTCCCGAAGCCCCCTTCCCTCGGTTCCCCTCTTCCGTCTCCTTGCTATCACCTCTACGCCAGCGCGTGATCGCCGCGTCCGGCACCTCCCTTTCCTCTGCCTCCACCACTTCCGCTCCGGCGACCCGGGGTCGCCCTCGGTTGGCCGAAACGGCCCGACGCATGCGCACTGGGAGCACCCTGGTTAAAATCGCAATCAAATCTGCTTTCATGTTAGACACTAACCATGGAATCTAGGATTCATCGTGACTGGTCCGGGAGAAATGCAATTTTGAAGGCTGGTTCGATTGTGACGCAGTTTAAATTCGCGTCTGTGGACCCCGCCCCTTGACGCTTCCGCCCTTAGACATGTGAGCAGCCGCCTTCCGCATTGCGGGGCGTGTCCTTGGCCCACCCTAGTGCGTGTCCCGAGCATGCGCAGTCGCTCTTCCGGCAGGCCGTACGTCCGGTGTGCGTCAAGATGGCTGCCCCCTTGCGGCACACGCTTCTAAAGCTGGTTCCTACACTCTTACGAAGTTCCTATGTAGCTCAGGTAAAACGTTGGAGGGGTTTTCTCTACCTCCCCGTGGTGTCTATACTTTCGATCTTCCTTCCATTAGGAGGAGTCAAGGGGCATGGGTTTTCCCACATGTCTACGTGTCAGTCCTGCACCAGCCTCCGTCCCCTACGGCGCGCGATTTCTAACTACCGAGCGTTCGGGTCAGAGCCAGGGTTACGGGTTATCATCGTCGTCTCCCGACTACCATTAGGCAAAAGAACTAAATGGTGGGGTTGCCCCTGTGGAAATGGGCAGTTCGTAACCAGGTCGTTGGTGCCTGAAGTGGCACCCAGGACGTGTTTGGTTTTTTTTTGTTGTTGTTGTTGTTTTTTTAGCAAAGGACCCTATTTTAAGGATTTTCCCCGGTGTTCGGGAGACAGCCCAGGTTGGTCTCATAGGTACTTTCTGAGCTTTCTACCTCTCCCTCCCAGATTATGGAATTAAAAGCAAGTACACTAGTCCTACTCCACCTCGTCACACGTCATTTCCCCATCAGAGCATGCTTGAGATCATTCTGCTCTCTGGATTGAGATTGCCCTTTAGCCTCAGGTACTCACCACCCTGGAGGTTCTCCGCAGGGCAGGGAGGAATAGGAAGGCTTGTCTCGACGCCACTCCCTAAAATGGGACTACAGAGTAGTGACAGAGGTTACCACCGAAGTAATAACAGGCTTGGTGGCTTTAAAGCTAGCGTTAGGACGCAAATTTGTTTTGCTCTGTGGAATGTTGACCTGCAGCATTTTAAGAAACTGATCAGCGCAGCGACTTTGGGGTTTTCTCATCTGTATGAATCATGCCCAGCTCTCCATTATTAATCTTTGTGTTTTCTTTTTATTTATTTATTTTTGGTATTTTGAGACAGGGTTTCTCTGTATAGCCCTGACTGTCCTGGAACTCACTTTGTAGACCAGGCTGGCCTTGAATTCAGAAATCCTCCTGCCTCTGCCGAGTGCTGGGACTAAAGGTGTGCACCACCACGCCCAGCTTTCTTTTCTTTTTTTTTTTTTTTTTTAAGAGATTTATTTATTATTATACATAAGTACACCGTAGTTGTCTTCAGACACACCAGAAGGGGTTGTCAGAGCTCATGGGTGGTTGTGAGCCACCTTGTGGTTGCTGGGATTGCTCTTACCCGCTGAGCCATCTTGACAGCCATTATCAATCTTATTTCCAAAAGTTTGGCATTTTTTTCACACCATAACCAACCAGTGCTCATCAAACGCAGATATTTGTATGCCAAGGTTTTTAAATTGTCACATCCCACTAACATCTTTTACCTTGTTGGCTTATCCTGCAGGGTCAGCTTGGGGCCCTAGGTGTAGAGTGGTTGTCAGTTTAGCATCAACAGAAATGCTACTTTCATAGCAGAAATGCTATTTTCTTGATGAGTTATACTGACATTTTGTGCACACGTTCCAAACTCTGTCCCCAGTGTATGATAAACCAAATAGTTGCAGCCTCTTACTCCCTTTTTAGGTTCCCCTCCAGACTCTTTGCACCAGAGGCCCTCCTGAAGAAGATGCTCCATCCTCGCTTCCCGTTTCCCCATATGAGAGCGAGCCTTGGAAGTACCTGGATTCAGAAGGTGCCTGAGGCTAGGGGAAAGGAGGGGAAGATGCAGCCCGAAGTGACTAGAGAAGACCCCTTCCACTCTCGCATGCATAAGTAAACTCATCTGGTCTTGATTTCAGAATACCACAACCGCTATGGCTCTCGCCCTGTTTGGGCTGACTACCGCCGCAACCACAAAGGTGGTGTGCCACCACAGCGGACCCGAAAGACATGTATTGTGAGTTTCTAAGGTTCTCATCTTAATAGAGTGGGAAGAGGCCTCCCGGAAGGTATCATAAATTCTTTCCTTTTTTCCCTCCCCTACAGCGTAACAATAAAGTTGCTGGGAATCCTTGCCCAATCTGCCGGGATCACAAGTTGCATGTTGACTTTAGGGTAAGGAGAGTCTTTTATCCAGAATTAGAATTTGTAGCCTCCTCGCGGCGCTCGAGATTGTCAGAGGTGTCTCACAGTCTTCATATCCCTGAACCTGTACAGTCCTATTTTTCAGTGGTTGCCATTTTGAAAACACCCCTCTTTTGAGCTGGATTTGGTCGCACACACCTTTAATCCCAGCAGGAGTGAGGCAGATTTCTGAGTTTAAGCCCTGCCTGGTGTGCAGAACAAGTTCCAGGATAGCCAGGGCTCCACAGAGAAACTAACTCATCATGAAAAACAAAGAAGATACAGATTTTAGAGTAGACTTGGATGACATAGATCTGTAACCCCACACTGGCAGGCGGAAGCAGAAGTGTGAATTCCAAGTTCCAGGCCTTGTCATAAACCTATACTATGTATTACAGAAAGGAAGAGAAAGCTCCTTTCTACTGGGATGATGCGCATAGATTAATTGAGAAGGTAGGAGTCAGTCTAAGTGGGTAGCTTCAGACTTGTTATGCAGCTGAACTGAGACCACACCTAGGTGTGTGTGTGGGGGGGGGTTATATATTTTTTCTTAAAGAATAAATTTATTAAGGAAAAACTTCCAAAGACAGGGAAAGTTCAAGGAAAGAGACCCTATTTATCTGTTAAATCACCAGCAAATATATTGTCTTGTGTGGGTGGGCAGACACTTTCCTCCATTTTACTCTTATGAGACAGGGTCTGTTTATGTATCCCAAGCTCTCCTCAGCTCACTGTACAGTCTCAGCAGCCTGAGTTCTGAGGGCCCAGGTGTCTACTGCCTTGCTTAGTTGTCTGTATTTCCTTGTCCTCCCAGAGTCCATTGAGATGCTGGGACCTGGGGCTAGGGGACAGAGATAAGAAGGGAGCTAAAAGTACAGTAGATTCTCTCCCCCCCCACACACACACCCCTCTATCCCCAGAAAAGCCTTCCAAATGATGAGGCTTGCTTCTAAGTGAATGCTAAAGATTATAAAGATGCTCGAGGAGCCAAAGCTGTGGTTGTGCATCAAGGAAGCAGGGCATACGGCATGCCAGAGTGTTGAGGAGGGTGCTCACCCTTGAAGCACATCCTAGAGGGGACCGCAGTGCCTTTCCAGTGTGTGTACGGAGCAGGTTGCAGTGACTGGGATCCGCGGCGGGCGAGTGAAGACGTAACAGCCAGTTCTGTAACTCCACCGATGTGTCTGCTTTCTTCACTCCTCACCTCCTAGCACTGGTCTGTCTGGTTGTTTGATGCAGTTAGAACTTTTAAGTTGCTCTTAGTTACACACTGTATCTTACCATAACCTTCAGCAGCCCAGTGCATTACTTACTACATAGTCATCATTTTGGGGTAATTTCTGGACCTTGATGGCCATCCCTAATTTTTGCTCAAAGGTGGACCATTAGGAGCATGGCTTCTCCAAAACTGGCAGATTATAGGATGTGTGCATGAAATGAATTGGTGAGCGAGACAGAGAGCAGGAAGGAGCCCCTGTGAGGGTTTTGTTTTGTTTTTTGGGGGGCTTTTTTGGCTCTTTGTCTTTTGAGACAAGGTCTCTCTGTAAAGCCCTTGCTGTGCTGGAATTCACTCCACTCAAAAGCACAGACCCACTTGCCTCTGCCTCCCTCGCACTGCTGTGCGCCACCACTCCCTAGCTCTTCGTCTTTGCTTTGCTGGGCTTTTCTTTTTCCGGGAGGGTGGGGGTAGCACTTGCTGGCCTTGATCTCAAAGATAGTCTTCTGCCTCCTGTGTGTTGGGATTACACCTAACAAGATGTAGCCAAGGCTGGCCCTAACCTCCATTCTTCTGTGTTCCTTTTTCATCAAGTTCTGATGGGTTGTGCTACCACAAAGGGCTGTGTTGGTGTAAGGGGGACACACTTAGCCTACAGAGGTCTTGACCAGTCCCTCACACATTTGTTTATCTCTCTCCTGCAGAATGTGAAGCTCTTGGAACAGTTTGTCTGTGCACACACGGGTATCATCTTTCACGCCCCATACACAGGTTAGCTTGGCCCTCCTGTTATGACTTCTATAGTTTTTCCGTGGAGCTCCTTATTATGGGGTTGGGAGGTAGACATTCCTTTGATAGCTCCTATAAATAATAGCACACAGAAGTTTTTGTTTAATGAGAACCATCATTACGATAAAACAGTTAAATGTAGACAAAAGACTAAAGTTTTAGAGCCTCCCTGTAGGAGTGAGGGCTGTCTAAATGTACTTTAAAAGGTAAAGCGTGCCTTAAACTGTGAGTTTGGGGTCAGCCTGGTCTACATAGTGAGTTCCAAGACAGCCAGGGCTACATAGACTCGGGCTCAACCTTTTTTTTTTTTTTTTAAAAGGTGAACAGCTTGCTTCCTTGTAAAGTTTTCCACCTATCAGTCTATAAATTTGTGTGTATGTGTGTGTGACAGGGTTTCTCTGTACAGCCCTGGCTGTCCTGGAACTCACTCTGTAGACCAGGCTGGCCTCGAACTCAGAAATCCGCCTGCCTCTGCCTCCTGAGTGCTGGGATTAAAGGCGTGTGCCACCATGCCCGGCGATATGTCCCTTTTGTCAGAGTTTTTTTGTTGTCAGCCTACAGAGTGGAGCTGGGAATAATTGCTACTCTGTCACATTCCCTAATTTGAAATCACTTCTTATAAGATCTTTTTCTGTGGATTTTCCAAGTCAGCCTTAACCACATTTGTCATTGAGTCATCTTCTGGCCCATCTGTAGGCTCTGTCATTCCATGACATCTCTGTAGTGGCTGGACATCCAGGCAGATACAGGTCAGGGCCCTGGGGCATTAAATGGTCAGCTGTCTCTGTGTAGAAGACTTGCTGCTGTGTGGGACGCTGTCCAGGTTGACGTTTCTCTCCGTAGGGGTCTGTATGAAGCAGCACAAGAAGCTGACCCAGGCCATCCAGAAAGCCAGGGAGTGTGGTAAGTGAGAGCAAGGGGCAAGGGTTTCTGAGGTGCTTACGTGCTCCCATGTCTATGAGAAAGTACTCAGCAGACTCCTAGTTTTTCCACGTTGGGTGAGTTGCTGGACTCGGAAGTAACAGCTGTAGGTTCCAGGCTACTAAGAGTACATATTGAGATGATCTTTCAGGAAACACAAGGAAGGAACATTCCTTCTTCAGACTACTCTGTCTCCTGAATCTTGACAGTCTTGTGTTTCTTGGTTCTGACCTGGCTTATACAGCACCTTTGCACGGATGAGTGAGGAGGGAGAGCCCATGCAGTGCCCTGCCTGTTCTCTGTCTCCTTGGCAGGGTGTGCTGTGTATGCGCTGCTGGAATGTGCTTGGTGGTTATGACTGGTCCCTCGACTTGTAGTGCCTTTTTCTTGTCTTGAGTCTGACCTGCCCTTCCTCATCCACCATTATTTCCTTTAACCCCGTAGGTCTTCTCAGTTACTACGTCCCCCAGGTTGAGCCCCGGGATGCTGACTTTGGTACTGTGCATGGAGCTGTCAGTGTGACTCCACCAGCCCCCACACTGTTGTCAGGTGAACCTTGGTACCCATGGTACAGCTGGCAACAGCCACCAGAGAGAGAGCTGTCTCGCCTTCGCCGACTCTATCAAGGAAATCTCCTAGAAGAAAGTGGCCCGCCACCTGAGTCGATGCCAGAGATGCCCACTACACCACCAGCAGAATCCTCCATTGAGCAGCCAGGCTCCCAGAGTGCTTAGAACTTGTGACCTGGGGAAGTCAGACCAAGGGAGTACTGTCTAGGGCTACGTGGTATCCTGTGTCCTGCAAAGGGTTCTGTTTTGTGACAGTGGCAGACCCTATAGGGAACTGGCTGGCATGAAGAGAACAAAGCACATTTGACGTTGAGGGGGACTAGATGTTTATGGGTAACTGGTGAGGACTTACATATAAACTGGAGACTCTTGTGTATGCCCTTGATGGTGTGTCCCTGATTTAAACCTCCTGGCTCAGCTTTTATACAATAAAGCTGTGTCTCTTCACCCGTTCTTGACTCCCTTTGGGCTGACTGTTCAAAACGTGGGTGTGAAGTCTATGAGGTGGGGTGGGAGTGTGGTCTACCCGCAACTCCAAGGGGTGTGAGACTGGTTCTTCTGAAGGTTCCCTCAGCTGTTCACTGGGAGGGCAGGATACTTGGTTGCCCTGGCATCTCAGGGGCACAGACCTACAAAAGGAGAACTGTTGCTAGAGAAAAATGGGGTTTCCCAGGCACTGTGAAACCATGGTGGGGGCGGGGCGAGCCCTCGGGGCGGGTCCTAGAGATAAAGACTTACCGGCCCTCTTAGCGGAAGTGACGTTGTGTGGGGCGTGTCTGGTCCCGCACAATGGGCCATGGAGTTCCCGTTCGATGTGGATGCGCTGTTCCCGGAGCGGATCACCGTGCTGGACCAGCACCTGCGGCCTCCGGCCCGCCGACCCGGAACCACAACGCCGGCCCGGTGACATTTCAAACCCGACCCATGGCCCTTCTGTCCCGGTTCCTCTCCAAACCTGATCCAGGAACCACGCCCCCTTCTCACTGACTACTGGCCATTTCTCCTGCGGTCTTACTTGTGTTTTGGTGACCTTTGACCCTGGATCTAGCCGGGTTAATAGACCTACATCTGTAACCTTTCACCATCTGGCCTAATGTGGCCTCAACAAGAGGCTATAGTTGACCCGCCCTTCCTACCGCGTCACAGTAACCTTAACACGGGAGCTGTGAAACCAAAGCTTGGGATCTGGAGGGGTGAGGTGAGGTGGGAGGTGAGGAAGAGTTCCAAGCAAAGTCAGAGACCCTGTGGAGGAGCCTGGGTGGGAGCCAAGCAGGCTGCCAGGAATGACTTACACGATGCTGTAACCTAGCGAGTGTCTGACCGGGCCCCTCTCTCTGTAGTGTGGATCTGCAGCAGCAAATCATGACTATTGTAGATGAGCTGGGCAAGGCTTCTGCCAAGGTACGGGGCGCCTCTAGGAGGAGGAAAGGGAGATGGGTGGCAGATAAGGAGCCAAACAAAGTAGATCTTCATCTCTGCAGGCGCAGCACCTCCCTGCACCCATCACCAGCGCTTTGAGGATGCAAAGCAACCGGCACGTTATTTACATACTGAAGGACACCTCAGCCCGACCGTGAGTCTTACTGTCATTATTCCCTGTGAATCAAACTCTTCTTACCTCCCTTTTACAATCTCTCCCAGACAGTTGCTCCTGCCTGGTTCATTATTTCCCCCATCCCACAGGGCAGGGAAAGGAGCCATTATTGGTTTCCTCAAAGTTGGATACAAGAAGCTCTTTGTACTGGTGAGTGTCACTGCAAACTAGCCATTTGTAAGCACTGGTGTCAGAGAAGAAATGGGGGCGGGGTGGGAGACAATGAAGAAGATGCATGGCTCCTAATGAGTATGTGTTCTTGACCTCTTAGGATGACCGGGAGGCTCACAATGAGGTAGAACCCCTTTGCATTCTGGACTTTTACATCCACGAGTCAGTGCAACGGCATGGCCACGGGCGAGAACTTTTTCAGCATATGTTACAGGTACCCAACAACCTTTACCGATTAGTCAGAATAGATCTAAAAGGCTCTTCACCCCGAAGCTCTAGGAGGCCCTGCTCCATGGCCCACAGTTGGTCCCCTTTTCTCTGTATTCCCTTACCAGGCTCCCAGTATCCTGCTAGCATGCTCCTCCTACAACCCCTGCCCCCAAGTTTTCCGTTTTCCTGCAGAAAGAGCGAGTGGAGCCCCACCAACTGGCCATTGACCGACCATCGCCGAAGCTGCTCAAGTTCCTGAATAAGCACTACAACCTGGAGACCACAGTCCCACAGGTTAGAGGCTCTGCACCAACCCTGGAGACGCCTGGCTAAGTTCTACCTCGGGTTGTTTCCATGTTGTTTTAGACTTACCTCATTTTCGTGTGTTTGAATGCTTTGCTCACATGTATATACATGCACCATGTTCATGCCTGTACACACAAGTTAGAAGGGGGTGTCAGAACGTGGGAACTGGAGTTACAGATGTTTATGAGCCACCATGTGGGGGCTGGGGGATTTGAATCTTAGTCCTCAAGAGCAACCAAGCGCTCTAAGCTTCTGAGCCACCTCTCCAGCCCCTATTTTTGTTTTTTCAAATAAGGTCTCAGTGGGTCACCCTGGCTGTGCTGTACTCACCTTGTATACCAGGTTGGCCTTGAACACACAGATCCATCTATTTCTCGCTCCAGAGTGCTAGGATTGAAGGGATGCTCCACCACCTCAGCTATACTTTTTATGAGGACTTTATGCCTGAGCTCTGTATTGACAGCACTCCTATCCCTCTTTCTCCCCCTCCAGCCCCTCCCGTGTCCCCCTCTCCCACTATTGTCTCTCATTATTGTTGCATGTACATGTGCACAGGTATATAGATAGGCTAAATGCATATATAAAACCCTCTGAGTCCCTCTAGTTTTGTTTATATGCACCCATCTCCAGGGCTCCACCGTGGGTTTTGTTGTTGTTTTGGTTTTTGGTTTTGGGTTTTTTTTTTTAAAGATTTATTTTATATATGAGTACTCTATCTGCATGTACACCTGCATGCCAGAAGAGGGCATCAAATCACATCATATAGATAGCTAATGAGTCACCATGTGGTTGCTGGGAATTGAACTCGGGACCTCTGGAAAAACAGTGCTCTTAGCCACTGAGCCATCTCTCCAGCCTGCATTGTGGGTTTTTAAAACTGGATCTCACTAAATATCTCAGGCTGGCCTTGAACTCACAGTGACACTCCTTCTCTACCTCCTGAGTAATGGGGTCACAGGTATGCCTTGATGCCCAGCTGTTCTGTGTTTGAAAGACGCTTGCTATATACACACCAAATCTCACTCTCCTCAAATGGATGATCCTCCTGCCTCAGCTTGCCAAGAGCTAGGATTAAGTCATGATGTCCAGTGTGATTTATTTTTGCAACTAAATCTTTTTTCTCCTTACTCATTACATATTCTAGAAGCATTCATCCTGTCTTTTGGGGAGCTTTGCTTGCTTGTTTGCTTGCTTGCTTGCTTGCTTGCAGGCTTTTTGAGGCACAGTCTCCCTCTGGAGCTCTAGCTATCCTGAAACTCACTATATAGATCAGCTAGCTTCAGACTCTTGAGAGATCCGCCTGCCTTTGCTCAGAGTGCTGGGACTAAAGGCAAGCACCACAAAGGTCACCCTGCCTCTACCTCCAGAGTTCATCACCACACCTGGACATCGGCTGTTTACTAGACCTTATTTTATCCCCAAACACAACAGCTTGTTTCTACCTTGTTCTCCCACAAGTCCATTACATTAGTCATCATTTATGGAAGATCCAGAATAATAGACATTCCAGGCCTCAGGAAGCTTGGTTTATCATGGGACAGTGATTCTGTGAGTTTAGAAACACATTACTAATGCGTTCAACAACTGTTTATTGTGTATCTGACACTGTTGTGGGCACTAGGAATACTTTACACAACCAAACAAAAGAATCCAAATGTGGAACCAGACAAACAACTTATTCTAGGGCCAGGCAAGGGTGGTGCATGCCTTTGACTCCAGCACTGGGAAGGCAGAGCTCTGTGAGTTCATGGCCAGCCCGGTCTAAATATTGTTTTCTGGGGCTTCTAGGACCCCCTGGAGAGGCCCTGTCTCAAACAAACAAACAAAAAACCAAAAGGCATGCTTTACTGTTATAAGTGTTCTGAGAAAATGAAACCAGTGCTGGTGAGGGAGGGGCTTACAGGTGCGAGCGAGTCAGATATTGGCAGAGCTCTCAACAGAGCTCTCAACTGAGAGGATAGCTCATTTGTGCGAGAGCATGAAGGAAGTGTGTGGAGGCACAGTGTCCCAGAGGAGTGATGGCCAGTATAAAAGGCTGTGCAGTGAGAATATGCCCACAGCAGTGTGACCGAAGGAAAGTAGTAGGTGAGAGCTAAAGCCAAAGGAAGGGAGCACACGGGTAGGGCCACACAGGTCACCTGTCTCCTTCACTTTGCTTGCTGTGCCAAACAAACAAGCCATAGAGGGAGCCAGGGTGGAAGTTCAGAAGACGGATAGGAAAGCAGAAATTCCTGATGAAAGGGAGTCAGGGACAGACCCAGGGGCAGCAGTAGAGGTAGGAAACGGTGGCATCTGAGGGTAAAACAAACATAATTTCCTTATGGAATAGATGTGGGAAAAATAGAGTTATGATTGGACCCAAAACAATAGGAATAGGAAGGGTGACATTGCATGATATAGGTAGATTGGCTTTCGGGAAAACATTTAGGAGTCTTTTTTTTTTTTTCTTTTAGATTTTATTTATTTATTTTATGTATATGAGTGCAGGTAGTTGTGAGCCATCATGTGGTGGCTGGGATTTGAACTCAGGACCTTCAAAAGAGCAGTCAGTGCTCTTAACTGTTAAGAAATCTCTCCAACCCCAGGAGTCTTGTTTTGACTGGTTTGGAAGTACAGGCTAGCTTTGAACTTACAAGAAATCTTCGTACCTCAGCCTCTTTAATCCTAAGGTTATTAGGAGTGAATCACTATGCCAGGAGTTTGAGACTAGCCTGGGTTACCTGAAATGCTGAGTCAGTTAAAAAAAAAAAAAGGCAGTATTAATCTCAGCACTCCTGAAGCTGAGGCAGACAGATATCTGTGAGTTCAAGGTCAGCCTTGTCTACAAAATGAGTTCCAGTCCAGAGAAAGATTCAGAGTGAGACCTGTCTCAAATAAAAATAGTAGAGAACGGTGGGAGAGGCACATTCTTCACACTGGACAGGTTAGCCCAATTACATGGACATGTGGAGCAGCTGGCCCGTAAGTAGTACCAGCAGATGGCCTGTAAAATATTAACATTGGCAGGTATCCTGTGAGCTCTGTTTAAGATGTGTATGTATGTATGAGTACCTACATGTATGTATGTGCACCATGTGCGTGCAATGTCTGCAGAGGTGGGAAGAGGGCCCTAGAGCCCCTAGAATAAAGACAGTTGTGAGCAGCCGTGAGGGTGCGGAGAACAGAGGTGATCAGAAGCACAGCATTTCTTTTTTGTTGTTTGTTTTTCCGAGGCAGGGTTTCTCTGTGTAGCCCTGGCTGTCCTGGAACTCACTCTGTAGACCAGGCTGGCCTCAAAACTCAGAAATCCGCCTGCCTCTGCCTCCCAAGTGCTGGGATTAAAGGCGTGGGCCACCACCACCCGGCTTATATCTATATGTATTATAAAGAGGTAGTGTGGTCCATGCCTTTATTAGTCTCAGCACTTGGAGGCAGAGGCAGGCAGATCTCTGTTGTAAGTTCAAGGCCAGCCAGTCTACAGGCAGATCTACACAGAGAAACCCAGTCTCAAAAACAAACATATATGTGTGTGTGTGTGTGTGTGTGTGTGTGTGTGTGTGTGTGTGTGTGTATACGTATATATACACACACATATACATACATATACGTATATATGTATACATATGTTATATTTATATAATGTATACATACACATGTGTGTGTGACACTACCACCTGGCTAGATTTATTTTATCTTATGAGTATAAATATTTTGCCTGCATGAACATATATGCACTACGGGTATGCCTGGGTATCCATGAAGGTCAGAAAAGGGTGTTGGATCCTCTGGGACTGGGGTTACAGGTGGTCAATCATGAGCCATCTTGTGAGTATTTGGAGTTAAATCAGAGTCTTCTGCGAGAGCAGCATTGGTTCTGAACCACTGAAGCATCTCTCCAGCCCCATGTTTTAACCTTGGGGCAGGGTCTCATGTAGCCCAGCTGGCCTCTGGCTCTCTGTGTAGCTGGGGATGTCCTTGAACTCATCCTCCTACCTTTCCCCTCCAAGTGTTGGGATTTCGGGCGTATGTCGCTGTACCCAGTTGTGTGTGGTGCTGAGGCTTGACCCCAGCGCTCCATGCATGGTAGGCAAGCATTTCATTAGCTTAGCCACACCGAGACGCACCTCATGGGCTTTGTGGTCCAGGTTCTATACCCACTGTGTGATGAGAAGAGACAGTATGCTCTGTTTGCTTCATCTTCCAGGTGAACAACTTTGTCATCTTTGAAGGCTTCTTTGCCCATCAGCACCGTAAGTCTCCTTACCTTGTGTCAGCCTAGTAGTTGTGGAAAGGGAAAGGAAAGAGGTGGGCTCTTAGTTCCACAGGTCCCCACTGAGGGCCACCACCTCTTCCTTCCTCACAGGGCCCCCCACTTCCTCTCTGAGAGCAACTCGACACTCTCGTGCTGCTGTGGCCGATCCCATACCTGCTGGTAAAGCCTGCAAAGACTGGGTGGAATTAAAGGGCAGTAAGGCCCAGTTCCTCAGGAGGTTCCAGGGTGGCAGTGCTATCTGCTGGCAATTCAGAACACCCTAAAGCCACACATCCATCCAGCAGCGCTGTTTGCCCTGGCCCTGCTGGGAGCATTTTACACATGGGAAGAAATCAGATCCTGCTAACGCTCAAGCTCACACACTAACCACACTGCCCTACTCCAAAGCACACCCAGCCCTGTTCTCTGCAACGGTTCTTACTAAGCAAGCCCTTCAAGAGCTTGGCTGGCCTCCAGTGTCAGCAGAGCCTCTGCGCTAGGTCAGCTCCCTCAAAACAGGCCACAGTCAAATTGCTGTAAATTCCTCAGGCTCTGTCAGCCAGGGAGGGACAGGCAAGTGAGCCCAGTGGTCCTTTCATTTCTATTCATGGGATAGTAATGTGAATAGTCAAGTCTATATACTTGTTTTAAAAGCGAATGCTCAAAATGTGTAACATTTTTACCTGGCATGGTGACACATGCCATTGATTCCAGCACTCAAGAAGCCAACGTAGGTGGAGCTCTATGAGTCTGAAGCCAGCCTAGTCTGCCTAGCAAGCATTACGCCAGCCAAGGCTGCATATGAGATCTTGCCTTAAAAGAATTTTTTTCAAGAATAATCAAACCTATTTTGACTGAACTCACAGGCTGGCTGGGTGTGGTATCCAGCACTTGAAGCGGGAATTGCTGAGTTTGAGGCCAGCATGGTCTACAGAGTGAGTTTCAGTCTTGAAAACCAAAAAAAAAAAAAAAAAAAAGAAAGAAAAGAAAAGACAAGAAGAAAGCCTCACAGGCTGCCATCTACCTTTCCCCCTCCCTCCCCTCTCCCCAGTACATCCTCAGGGAGAGAGGCATAGCCTTAAGCAGCTGTGTGGTGCTGGCTGGTACAGAGTGGTTAGCCTTGGGGCTGGTTACCTTGCCATTGGCCAAGAAAAGTAGTAATAGTTGCCCAAAGAACAACTCATTGCGCCTTATGAGCATCAGCCTAGGCTCCCAGAGGCCCACCATGACCATGACCCATGATGGTTACCGAAGTTCTGAGGCTACCAGCCATGCCACCATCTGGGATGGATGACAATCCACAGAGGGCTGATCGGGTTCTTCTGGTCTGTGATGGAAAACCTAAGAGGAAGGGAGGAAACCCACCCTTGCTACACAGTAGCTCCCATTTGCTGAAGCCCTTTTGTAGATTCACACTTTGGGAGGAAGGAATTGAGACAGGATCTCTGTAGCTCTGACTGTCTTAGAACTTGATACAACAGGGTGCCCTTGAACTTCCTGAGGTCAGCCTGCCTCTTCTTCTCAAGTGCTGGGATTAAAGGCCTATGTCACTATGCCTGGCTCCTTGTTCTTTTGAGACAGGGTCTCACTATGTAACTCTGTCCTCGAACTTGCTATGTTGATCAGGCCTGCCCATACCTTTCCAATGCAGAGACTAAAGGTGTGTGCCACCACTTTGAACTTCATCATTTCTATTAGTATTTTAAAACCTAATTAAAACTCAGAATTTCCATATCTTTTTGTACAGGAAGGAGAGGTTCTGCAACTCCTCTCCCCTCCCCCAAACAATTCCCAATTAACCAAGGGCTTTGTCCATCTCATCTAGAGGGACCCAGGGTCCTCACTGGCCCAGCTGGGACTATTCCACTGCCCCAGAACCCCAGGGGGGCCTGACAACACCCATGGACAGTAAGAGCTCGCCTCCCCTTGGCCATCCTTTCCTGCATCTCCCAGGCCCCGGTCTCCCCTGGATCTTTCTCCTGAAACTCTGTGTTTGGCCTACTCCTTCTGGCTCTCCCCAAAAGTGCTCCAACACTCCCCCCAAATTCCCCTTGGTGTGCTGGCTTTGCCACAGCACGGCTTCTGTACTGGCATTCCCAGGAGGAGCTGTGGTGTCAGGGAGCAAAAGCTTGGGACTATGGGAAAGTGGCAGGGAGGAGGGATGGATAGAGCAACTCCTAAAACTTCCTTGTGTCCCCACTACCACCAGCTCCAGCACGGAAGCTGCCACCAAAAAGAGCAGAGGGAGACATTAAGCCATACTCTTCCAGTGACAGAGAATGTAAGGAACTTGAGGGTGGCTGGGGGGCAGGGTGGTCAGGGGAGGGTAGCTGGGCATAAGGACCCAGGGAAAGTGGTTAAGGGAAGGTAGTAACCAAGGGACAGTAATGAAAGGCTACAGTTGCTTTCTGCCTAATCTTTATTTATTTTTGTTTGTTTTGTTTTTCGAGACAGGGTTTGTGTAGTCCTGGCTGTCCTGGAACTCACTCTGTAGACCAGGCTGGCCTCGAACTCAGAAATCCGCCTGCCTCTGCCTCCCGAGTGCTGGGATTAAAGGCGTGCGCCACCACCGTCCGACCTGCCTAATCTTTATTACTGTGTCTCTTTTCCCTTTCTTCTCTCTCTTACTCTCTTTGTTCCTCCTCTTCCCAGTCCTGAAGGTAGCTGTGGAGCCTCCTTGGCCCCTGAACAGGGCCCCTCGGCGTGCCACACCTCCAGCCCACCCACCTCCACGTTCTAGCAGCCTGGGCAACTCACCGGATCGGGGTCCCCTTCGGCCCTTTGTTCCAGAGCAGGAGCTGCTTCGCTCCCTGCGTCTCTGTCCCCCACACCCTACTGCACGCCTTCTGCTGGCCACTGACCCTGGAGGCAGCCCAGCCCAGCGCAGACGCACCAGGTAATAAAGCCTGCAAGTTTGGGAGCCTCTGGATGTGATGAAGTTAGCAGTGGTAAAGAATAAGGTGAATCTCCAACCAACGTGAAATAATGAAATCTTTACCAAAACAAATTTCTGCAGCACTGGTCTGGAAAGATTGAAGGAGCTGGGGGTGGGGTGGGGGTGGGGGCTTTATATGGAGCCATGGACCAGAGTTATATTTCGAGGGTCATTGGAAGAGTAGGAAGATTTAGAGATCCATTGGTGGGGGCTTTGAATCTTTCAAGACTCTAGGAATGTTGGTTAACATTGCTAGGGATAGGCATGTGTCTCACAGATTGGGAGCCAGTAGGTTCCAGGGCCACGGCATGTATGCCAGGAGCCCTTCCAGGCAGGCAAGGAGTGGGTGTCTCCTTTATTTCTCCTCTTAGCTTCCTCTTCACCTCTGACTTCTCTGTTTTTCTCTCTCCCCTGCCTTCCCTCTCCCCTTCTCCTGTCCATAACATCCCCCTACAGCTCCCTTCCCCGATCTGATGAGAGTCGATACTGACAGGAAACTTGGGAGGGCAGATACACTCCCTCCTGCAACTTGCAACCCACTCTTCCATCAAGATTTTTTCTTCCTCTTTCTTGAACAACTGGGTTGCCAGGGTTCTAACTAGCCTAACACTTTGTAGCTTTTCTTACCACAGAAGACACCCCTGTACTCCCAACCTGTGCTATGAATACTCTCCCACAGACAGGCTGTTCTGTTCCCAGATCTCTTGGGCTAAATGGCTCCTACTGACTCCCTAGAGAAGCACACTCTGCTTACGGTCAGACTCCAGACCACCAGAGGTCCAAGGGCCTCCTCTGCCAGGGAAACCTTTAAGGAGTGTCCTGCCAATGGATTAATTCCCTTCACAGTGCCCACTAGTAGCTCTAATCCTGCATCCTCCTGCCAAACCTGCCCTTTTAGTCTGATAACTCCATCCCCTGAGCAAGCTCTGCTTCAGAGCAGTTCTTGCTGGTAGGACCAGGGTGTGGCTTCCCAACCGGGTCCTCCCAATATTGCCAAACTCTTACTTTCCAAGTGTTATGTAGATATGTCAGACTAATGTTGCTCTGGGGGTCTCTGCAGGAGACACACAGACTCCACCACTTTCTTCAGATAAGCTGAGTCTGTCTCTTGGCAGTAGAACCCAGGAAACAGTCTAGGACCATTTAGCTGTGTCTCTGATAAGCCTGGTCCATTAGATCCTGGAATCCCCCCGTCCTCCTTAGTAAATACACTTGTGAGATTGTCTTGAGATGAGATGGGGATCACCCTTGTGCTACCCCGACTTCTTTTTCCTTCATAGCAAGAGCTTCCTTCCCTGCTTCCATGCCCAGGGTGTAGAAGGACCCTTCTCCTGGCCCCCTATTCCCCCATTAGATCAGGTGCCTCAATGTGTCCCCTAAAGTCCTTGGGAGCAGGACCTCCCTCCTCCCTCCCTCCTTCCAGATTCCTTTTCCCTCTCAGTGTTGTCTCAATAAAGTGTGGGTTCTTCTGTGTTTTCTAAATTGACATTTTCAGCGAAAAACATCTTAAGGTTTCAGCTTCGTTTGTGCTTCATGCTCTTCCTGGGGTCTCAGTGCTCTTTGTCCCTCTTAGATTCAGCTCTGAGATCTGTAGCAGAGCTCAAAGCCTCCAGCCTCCTTCTGAGTCTCTGCCTTTCCCCATACTTACTGCTGGTTCTATTCTAGAGTTGCAGTAACTGTAGACCTCTCTACTAACTTGGAAGCCATAGGTCCCCTACCCCCAGTAACATATACCTCCTTCCCTGGCCAGCCTTGGTAAGATGTGGATTTGCTAGGAGCTTGGGCTCACTAGCCTCAGGACTGTTTCTGGATCCCTCTCCTACTCTTTGACCTCATCATGTCTGCACCACAAACCCCACAGTGCTCTCTGAAGACAAGTCCTGCCTAAGATCAAGAATCCTCACAGGGAGCCCGATGGTGGTGGTGGCGCACACCTTTAATCCCAGCACTTGGGAGGCAGAGGCAGGCGGATTTCTAAGTTCAAGGCCAGCCTGGTCTACAGAGTGAATTCCAGGACAGCCAAGGACTATACAGAGAAACCCTGTCTCGAAAAACCAAAAAAAAAAAGAAAGAATTCTCACAGGGTACTGGGCATGGTGGCACAAGCCTTTAATCCCAGCCCTTGGGAGGCAGAGGTAGGCGGATCCTGGTAAGAGTTTGAAGCCAGCCTACATAGCAAGTTGCAGTCCAGCCAAGGCTACAGAGTGAAAGCCTGTCAATAATAATAATAATAATAATAATAATAGTCCAACAGGGTCAACCATCTCTAAAAACTACCCTTTCTTCCTTGCTACTGTGGCCTGAAAGTTCTTTTATTTATTTGCTTATTTATTTATTTTTAAAGATTTATTTATTGTTATATGTAAGTACACTGTAGCTGTCCTCAGACACACCAGAAGAGGGCATCAGATCTCATTACAGATGTTTGTGAGCCACCATGTGGTTGCTGGGATTTGAACTCAGGACCTTCAGAAGAGCAGTCGGTGCTCTTAACCGCTGAGCTATCTCGCCAGCCCCGAGTTCTTATATTTAAAAGAATCATTTTAAGGGAGTTCACACATTCAGGCACCATGGTTCAGCAAGCTCCTTCCTGCATGCCCAAGTGTTTTTGACATAATTAGATCACATCACACACCATCCCAGTTAGAGCAAAGCAACAGTGCAGGATGGTACAGGAAATCTTGAAGTATAAAATAAGCCCTCCCCTACCTTTGCTAGAAGTCTTAGACAAGAATCCTTTAGGGAGGTAGCTGCCCATCGTCTTTGTTCCCACGCTATCCCTCCTTTCTCCTCTGACCCCTCCATGCCACCTTTTCATCCTGAGCCTCTTCCCCTTCATCTCCCGTTTCTTCTACAGGGGGACTCCCTGGGGGCTGGTAGCCCAAAGCTGCCACTACAGCCGCCATGGGGGATTCAATACCTCATTCCTGGGTACAGGTAAGTAGCCACTTTTTCTTATTCTCCAACCAAATAGGTCACACACACATACGACTACAGTCTCCCTAGATGCCTGGTATTTCCACAGGCAACCAAGAACGGAAGCAGGGGGAACAGGAAGCGGAGGATAGGTGAGGTCTACACCTCCCCCTTAACAGCTGCCAGCACCTTCTGACACTGCCTAACACTACTCCTCCTGCTTCCTCCTAAGTCTGTGTGAACTGGATACCAGTTTCCCCCACACATCTTTCTACCTAACGTCGTATAAGCCTTCTTCCTTGTGGCTTGAATTCTGGTGTTTTTCCCCTCTGTCGTGCTCTGAGTACTTAAGTTTGGACACCGTGGTAACTGTCCCAGCCTTAAAACCCAACAGGTGTCTGTACATTACCCTGCACCCACAACCTTGAAGAATTGTCTCAGCGTAATTCCCCGTTAGCAGCTCTAACACACGCTTCATCTCCCTGCCCACCAGGTCGGCCAGTGAGGATCGGGTCTTGTTACTGGATGGGTCTGGGGAGGAGCCTACACAGACAGGTGCTCCAAGGGCCCAGGCGCCACCCCCCCAGTCCTGGACGGTGGGTGGGGACATAATGAACGCCAGGGTCATTCGAAACCTGCAGGAACGCCGCAGCACCAGGCCTTGGTAACCATGGCCAAAGCTTAGTCCTCAGTATGGATGCATTCATTCACTCATTCATTCAACAGGCCTGTCAGCCTCAGATCCTTTGTATCGTTATTTTTAACCAGAGCAATAAAAGTATTTATTTGTTATCACTATAGCTACCGACAAAAAGTGACTTGTCATTATTCAAATTCACATGCCCCTCAGTCTCTCTCCTGAAACTATATTCAGTCCTACCTCCCCTCATTTTGCTAGGCCTGACAAGAGGCTGCGCAGGCGCCCTGGGAGCGCCCCGGCCCGCTGTGCGCAAGCGCACTCCCGCGTAGCGGCGCCTGGGCTGCTGCGGGCCCGCTGTGCGCAGGCGCACGGTCTCTCCGTTTTCCTCCCTTAGCCCCGGCCCCCCCTCCCTCCTTTCCCCTTCACGAAGCCGGCTCCGGGGCGCGCTGCCCGGCGAGGAGACGGAGACGGGACGCGGGAGGCGCCCGTTCACTCCCGGAACACCATGTACCGTCCGAGCCCGGGGGCCGCCCGGCGCCTCGGGCCCTGCCTCCGCGCCTACCAGGCGCGACCCCAGGTGAGGAGGGGCGGGCGGAGACCCTCCTCAGAGCCGGCCGAGGGGCGGGGCGCCGGGCCGCGCAGGCGCAGAGGCCCCCGCCGCCCCTGACCACCCGTGTGTTGCACGTGTGAGGGGCGCGGGGCCCGCTAGGGCCGGCGTTCCCGGTGAGGTCCGGGGAGCGGCTATCCCGGGTGGCCCCGGTCCCCGCCGTTCTTACCTGTGCCTGGAGGTGACTTGAAGGGCAGGGCAGAGAGGCCGGAACTGCGGGCCTGTGGTGCACCTGCAGAACGGTCCTGCCCGAAAGGCTGGCCGCTGCACCGGGTCGGGCTCCGGGGGACGGCGGGAGCACGGCCACGCCCCCGGCGACGGGGAAGGCTCCCAGAGGGCTCGGCCAGGCCCCGTGGACCCCCTGCCCCTGGGGTTCCTGGGCGCCAAGGGACTTGGAATCAGGCTTGACCTCGGGTGACCTGCCATCCTTGCAGTAGCAGCGTTAGTGACCGAGTTCACCCTTCAGCAATCGGCCCGATTGTCATTTAATGGTGCAGAAAATGATAATATAGAATATATATGTAATATATAATGATAATAGCTTCCGTTTATGTACTACTTTATGGGTGACGAAGTTTATACATTCATCATCCTGTTATATAGGCCTCTCCTCTATTTACTGGAAACTGAGGTGCAGGCAGAGTGCCCAGAGGTCCAACAGAGTCAACTCAGAACTATTCACACCTTCACTTGGATGTTCTTTGCCCTGCACAGCTCTATTTCAGAATCCTGATACATGTTATATATAGATCGCATCATTTCTCCCATGGAGCAGTAAACCAGGATAATGATGGGATCATAGGTGTTCTTTCTAAAGTTGGGGCCGGTGGCCCTGGTGCTGTTGTCCTCCGGCGCTTTCCTCATGTCTCCCTTTCCTCTGGTAAACTCTTCTGTAGGTAGGACTTGAAGCTTCTGATCAGCCCAGCTGGGGTGGAGGAGCATGAGCTGATTTCTTGTTCCTTTGTTTGGTTTTGTTTTTTAAAACTAGGTCTGTGTAGCCCTGGCTGGCCTGGAATCCATGGTAGCCCCTACACCACCATGCTTAGATGTCTGATTTTTTTCTTTTTGTTCTCTTTTCCCTAGGACCAGCTCTCTCCTCGACCTCTACCATTCCCCCCGCTCTGGCCCCACTCCACTCCACCGACTTCTCCATCTTTTCCTCCTCACCGGTCACTACCACCCTCGCATCCTCCTACCCACCGTCTTCCCCAGGCTCCTCCACCACCTCTCTCTCAGGCCCAGGCTCTCAACTCATTGAGTATGGTTCTTCCTCCGAGAAAGAGGGAGAAGGGACCAGGACCGGAGCTACACAGTGGTTGCCTGGATGGGCTTAGGAGCCTTTTTGAGGGACCGCCTTGCCCCTATCCTGGGGCTGTGATACCTTTCCAAGCCCCTGGACCTTCCCACCCTTCCCCCACCACTCCATCAGGAGATGAGAGTATGGAGGAACACCTGGCTGTCATGCATGAGAGACTAAGACAAGAGGTAAGCAGCCCATCTGTAGCAGGGAAATATGGAGACTAGTCAGTTAACTTGTCCTCGTTACTGTGCTGTGAAATGCCTTCTTGGGGAAAGGGTGTCCCTGTTTGAATTAAGGACCATTAAATTGAAAGTGCCGTTTCACTTGGGGCGGGGGTGGGGGAGGGTGAGTGGAAGTTAGAAGACCCTAAAGATAGATTACTGAGGAGCCAAACTGGTTATACTCTGGAGGTTGAGGGAAGAGGATTCCAAGCTCAAGGACTGAACCTTTCCTGCTGAGTTGATGCCTTCTTCTTCCACCTAGCTTCCCACCCTCTTCCTTCGCTCCCATGACTACACTATATATTCAATGGATGTGGAATTCATCAATGAGATCCTGAACATTCGTACCAAGTGAGAGTTGGGACGAGGGAGGGAGAAGAGGACCCATGCTAAATAAATACTTGGGTCTTGTCCCAGAGAAGGTTCTAGCTGCTTCCTGAGACTGTTCCCCCACACCTTGGCAGAATCAGTTTTGGTTCTGCAGTCCTGATATTCCTGTCCCTTTATTCTCACAGGGGCCGGACATTTTATGTTATGTCCCTGACCCTTTGCCGCTTCCTGGTTTGGAACTATTTTGCACAGTTTCGGTTGGAGATTTTACAGCTGACCCGCCACCCTGAGAACTGGACCCTGCAAGCCCGCTGGCGTCTAATAGGTCTGCCCATACATATGCTCTTCCTGCGTTTCTACAGGCGTGATAAAGAGGATCTTTACCGGTAAGAGGGAAGGGGCCGAAACTACAGTGGCTTCCCTAATACTGCTGGTCTTCCAGCAGTCCTTAACTTACCCTGATTTGGCTGTCATCTTACTGAGGGTAGAGATTTTTAGTCTATCTTTTTAAATTTTAAAATAACATGTTTGTGTGCATGTGGTAGTGTACATTAGAGCAAGTGAGTGTTTAGAAGACAGCCTGTGGGAATGGGTTCTGTCCTCCACCATGCACACCCTGGGGATTGAACTCAGGTCCTCAGGCTTGCCTGCAAGTACCTGTACACAACCATCTCAATGGCCCAGCCTGCTTTTCAAAAAGTTAGTGGATTTTTGTGTCTGTTAAGAACTCAGTGGCGGGCTGGTGAGATGGCTCAACAGGTAAGAGCACCCAACTGCTCTTCCAAAGGTCCTGAGTTCAAATCCCAGCAACCACATGGTGGCTCACAACCACCCATAATGAGATCTGACTCCCTCTTCTGGTGTGTCTGAAGACAGCTACAGTGTACTTACATATAATAAATAAATAAATCTTTAAAAAAAAAAAAAGAACTCAGTGGCTAGCCGGGCGGTGGTGGCGCACGCCTTTAATCCCAGCTCTTGGAAGGCAGAGGCAGGTGGATTTCTGAGTTCGAGGCCAGCCTGGTCTACCAAGTGAGTTCTAGTACAGCCAGGGCTATACAGAGAAACCCTGTCTCAGAAAAAAAAAAAAAAAAAAAAAAACCAACCAAACAAAAAAAAAAGAACTCAGTGGCTAAGAGCACTGGCCACTCTTCCAGAGGTCATGAATTCAATTACCAGCAACCACATGGTGGCTCACAACCATCTATAGGGGGATCTGATGCCCTCTTCAGATAGGCAGATATATATGCAGCAGAGCACACATACATTAAATAAAATTAAAAAAAAAAAAGAAATCAGCTCTGACTTTGAGTTTCTTATATTACTTGGACCTGATGGGTGTTAAGTACTTAGTTATTGAACAAAGAACTTCCTGGAGGATCAGTAGTTAAAGGCCAGTCTGGCATGCATGAACTCACTTCAGAAACCAGTGAGCAAAAACACTGTGTCCTGAATTTAACTCTAGGTAGAGTACGTGGTTAAGTTTCTGGATGGTACATCCCCCAAAATTATTAGGCTCAAGCCTCTAACATTGTACTTAAACATTTAAATGACTGATACCTGGGCGGGTGAGATGGTTCATTGGGTAAAAGTGCTTGCCTCCAAGCCTGACAACCTCCATTCAGTACTTGGGTCCCACGTGATGGAGGAGAGGACCGTTCATTGTCTTCTGTACTGGCACATGCACTTAAACAGGTCCTGCTCTGTACTAGGCTCCTTGGCTTCCCCCAGATGGTTCCTAGGTATGAGACAAAGTCTTGTGCCTCCCTCTGCTCAGTCTCCAAAGCCACAGCCAGCCTCAGTAGGAACACCTCACCCTAAGAGAATTTCCTGTCCTCTGTCCTTTCTAGCTGCCCAGCCCTGAGAAGAGAGAGCCAATAACCCAGACAGAGGCAGGGGAAGGAAAGTCAGGTTCAAGAATAGGATAATGAAAATGGACACTTTGTACATGAATCTAAAACAACAAAAAGACTAACTGGGAGGAACCAAGTGACTCATGAGCTTAGCCCTGATCTTTGGTCCTCTTGGTGGCCTATTGACACTGAAAACACAAACACATTTACATAAAAGAAGGGGGAGACAGGCTTGCTAGGTCCTGGGAAGATTTGTGTTGTGTGGAGGGCCTTCTGGTCTGACTGTAGCTTACCTCCCTCTGCACGATGCATCTCCCCTTCCCAGGACCTTCGATGCCTTTTCCACCTTCTACCTGAATTCCAGTGGCCTCATCTGTCGCCATCACCTGGACAAGGTGAGTGTTGGGCCTGGGTTGGGAGGGGTAGAGGGTAGAACATGTCTGTGTTCCTCCCCAGCCTCCATTAACCTGTCTCTGCAGCTGATGCCTTCACACTCACCGTCGACGCCTGTGAAAAAGCTGCTGGTGGGAGCCCTGGTGGCCCTGGGGCTGTCAGAACCAGAGCCCAGCTTACACCTGTGCTCCAAGGCCTGATGCAGACGTGGGTGAAAGGCTGCACTGAGGACTGCTACGCACAAAAGGAGGTGGGGGTGGACGAGAATGTCCAGAGCCAGCCGCCACCCTCCACTCTCCTTCCTTCTTTCCATCATGCTGGGTAAAGCTGCTGTGTAATTTAACTTGTAAATAATAAAGTTTAAGCAATGACATAAGGCAGGTTTTCACGTCACTTTCTCTGGGGTTCCAGAGTTCCCATGCACTTCATTCCAAAAATAATTTTATTTACTAGATATTAAAGTATGGAAGGAAAAAAGAGCTGCAAGATTTGGTCCATGTCACTCTCTAGCCCAGCTCTTCTCGTGTCTTGCCGACTTTTTTGGGCATTTTCTTAGCATGGGGATCTTCTAGCTCCTTGGCCTTATAGTAGTGGGGAGCCACTTCCAAAAGCCAGCTGCTTTCAATCTCCAGTACCTGTAAGAGGGAGCAGAAATCAATAGGGTTCCTTTACTTCCAAATCAGATTTTTTTTTTTTTTTTTGGTTTTTCGAGACAGGGTTTCTCTGTGTAGCCCTGGCTGCCCTGGAACTCACTTTGTAGACCAGGCTGGCCTCGAACTCAGAAATCTGCCTGCCTCTGCCTCCCAAGTGCTGGGATTAAAGGCTTGTGCCACCACACCCGGCTCAAATCAGAATTTTGATTGTGTGGTCTAAAAAGGATCCTCTTCCCCACTGACTCAGGGCAAGAAAAAGACACCCGGTCCAAAAACAAAAAAAAAACAAAAAAACAACTCAGGAGGCAGAGGCAGGCGGATTTCTGAGTTCGAGGCCAGCCTGGTCTACACCTGGCTACTTCTCACTAGCAGGGCAGACTGACCCTGACATGCGCTTACATGAGCCTGAGAAAGACCTGCAAGGAAGAGCCTACCCATCAGGACAGACTTCAGCTGCTTAACGTGTGGTATGGCCCAGTACTTGGTGCACATTTTATTTATTCCAGAACCAAGGGCCTCATGCTTGCTATACAAACATTAATTTCCTCAGCCCTGCCTGTATTTTGTCCATATTTTTAAAATTTTTATGTACATTGGTGTTTTGCCTGCACATGTTTGTATACTACTTGTCAGATCCCTGGAACTGGAGTTCCAGGCAGATGAGCTACCATGTGGATGCTGGGAATTGAACCAGCATCCTGTAGAAGGGCCGCTGCTAGTGCTCTGAATGAGATGAGCTGAAGATCCATCTCTCCAGTTATGTTTTTTTTACTTTTGATATATGTGTCTATGCATGGATACCATGCCTGCAGAGGCCAGCAGAGGAAGTCAGGATCCCTGCAGCTGCACTATATGCACTTGTAAACTGCCTACCATGTGGGTGCTGGGAACCAAACCTGGGACCTCTGCAGGAACAGTGAGTGCTCTAAACCACTGAGCCATCTCTCCAGCCCACACTTTCATTTTGAGGAAGCGTCTATGTTGCCTCCATAGACCTTGAATAGATGACCCTCCTGCCTTACCTTCTTGAGTACCAGGGACTTCAGACTTACTCCATCAAGCCCAGCTTCAAATATTTACTGAGTTATAATTCTCAGATCTTGGAAGATTTCCTATATTTACTTGTAAAGGTGCTGAGGACTATACCACTGAGCTCCAACCCAAGCAAACATTAAACCTAATTTATATCTGATTACATTTGACCCTACTTTAAATTAATGGACCTTCATGTTTCCATGCCAGTCCCATCCACATGAATTGAATTTAAGATGCCAACATCTGCCCCCCATTTCCACACATCTGAGCAAGCAATAGTCCCTTACTTGTCTCATGAATTCCTTTGTGGTCAAGACAAGCTCATGGTAGAGCAACCAGCGTGGCTGTTGTTCAAAGAGAGAGGAGTTGGGATGAATAAACACTGTCTGCTGCTGCTTCACTGTGCGGTAGCCGCTCCGAGTCAGCCTCGCAGTGTGGTAAAAATAACCCGAAGTGATGGCCTAAGGAGCAGGCAAGAAAACCAGGTCAGGCACCACTAAAAGGGTGAGGACTCAGTGAAGGACCCACTTGATGTGCTCTCTAGGGAAGAATGGGCTCCAGTGAACAATACCCTGGAGAAACCGCAGGCCGGGAAGCTGCTGTGGCCCCTCAGTAGTGGATTCAAGAAACGCTAGTCTGAAGCCGCACACCTTTAATCCCAGCACTCTGGAGGCAGAGGCAGGTGGATTTCTGAGTTCGAGGCCAGCCTGGTCTACAGAGTGAGTTCCAGGACAGCCAGGGCTACACAGAGAAACCCTGTCTTGAAAAACCAAAAAAAAAAAAAAAAACAAAGAAGTGCTAATCTGGAGGTGCAGTGATGTGAATGAATGAAGTATATTAACAGTTTCTTCTGAGCTTGAAACATACCACACTGCTCTTTAACCTGCTTCAGGAAGTCCCTCCTGCTAGAGAAAGCTATAAGTGTTGTGTCCCCCTCAGACAAATCAAACTGCAGAGTCTTTTTTTTTTTTTTTTTTTTTTGGTTTCTCGAGACAGGGTTTCTCTGTGTAGCCCTGGCTGTCCTGGAATTCACTTTGTAGACCAGGCTGGCCTCGAACTCAAGAAATCCACCTGCCTCTGCCTTCTGAGTGCTGGAATTAAAGGCGTGCACCACCATGCCTGGCCAAACTGCAGAATCTTGAGATCTGACCAGCTGCTTGGAAGAAACAGAAACCAATGAAGTTAGCTAAAAGAGGTGTAGACCAACCAAGTCACTTGGAAAGGACACCTTCCAACGTGATGAGGAGCCTGAAGCTGTGCGATGTGATCCAGGGCGCTCAGCTTTTGTGAGCAGCCACCTATACTGGGATGGGCTTTGGTGATGCTATCGTTTAGACATTTCTGCAAGTAACCCAGTAATTCCCCACCCATATTGCTATAAGTAAACCAAATAAACTTATTGGTTCATCAAGTTAGACTTTGGTGGTATTCGTACTTTGGTCTGTCATGGGCTCCCTATCTGGGGTGAGAGATGTGTATAGGCTCTCCTCAGGAAAAGTTTTGTCACACAACAAAGTGACTCCTGCAGGTTGTCCATTGACTTACACATGCACTTACACATACACATGAAAGAAAAAATGGGATGCCAGGTGGTGATGGCACACACCTTTAAACCCAAAACATGGGAAGCAGAGGCAGGTGGATCTCTGAGTTTAAGGTCAGTTTGGCCTTCAGAGTGAGTTCCAGGACAACCAGGGCTGCACAGACAAACCCTGACTTGAAAAAAAAAAAAGAAGAGCAAATAGGAGAAAAAAGAAAATAACAACATCAAAAACACTGACCTTTCGCACACGAACGTAGTCACCTTGGCAAGAAGTCAAGCCAACTTCCACACGCTCCAAGAGCCCCTCCAGTTGTTCCCGCACATCCCGGGCTCGGCGCATGGATCTGAACTGTACAAAGTTTTCATAGCACCATTGGGAAGAGTAGCCACTCTCAGCCCACTGTGAAGATGAAGTGCCTTAAGTACACAGCAGGACTCAAATCCCCCAGACTTCCCAAATTTCCACTTGCCCAGTGACCTGTGTGTACACATTTAGCAGAACCAGGTGGTCTCCACCAGGGAGGAAGAAGTTGACACGGGCATTGTCGGCATGGACAACCTTATCCTTGGGCCGGTAGAAGATGGAATTGTTGACAGACAGCATAGCAGCCACGGTCAGGATCTCTTCTGAACAGCTATACCTTGAGCGGGGTAGGAAGAGGATAAAGCCAAAGAGAAACCGCAAAAACCAACTGAGAGCAGACACAGATCCTGATCCCAAACACAGCAGGGGAACATCTTCATCTTTTCTAAGACTTACTGTGTGTGTATAAAAGTTTTGCCTGCGTGTATGTCTATGTGCCACACGCCCAAGGAAGTGAGAACTGGAGTAACAGATGGTTGTGAGCCACCATGTGGCTGTTGGGAATTGAACTTGGATCCACTGCAAGAGCAACTAGTGTTTTTAACCACTGAGCCATCGCCCATCCCGGATGTTGTTTAAAGGCAGTCCCATACAGACCTAAGAATCAAGTTTTAGAAGCTGCAGCCTTCCCAGCACCCATCACACACACAAGGGCTTCTGCTTCCACCCATGCTCCTGGGTTTTACTTTATTAATTGGTTTGTTTTCTGAGGCAGGGTCTTACTATGTAGCCCTGGCTGGCCTAGACCTCAGGGATCTGCCTGCCTCTGCCTCTGTGCCTCTCTCTCTGCCTCTCTGCCTCTGCCATGACTGCTTGTCTCTGGGTTGTAGCTGCACTATCCATTGTGCCCACCAACAATCACTGTAAGGTACAGGACAGTGATTCACATGGGCCTCATAAGGGATGGTAAGACTTCTTAAACACTTTTTATTAAAACCAAACAAACAAAAACAGTAACAGCATGATAAAGAGTGAAGGAGAGAGAGAGGATACTTGAGACTGAGGAAGCATGGCCAGTTTGTGCCAGGAACTGGCTGGGTGGGAGGACTTACTTCTCGGAGGCCAAGATCATTTTAGACAACATGGGATCCACAGGCAGCTCTGCCATCTTTCGACCAGACTAAAAAGAAGAGGGAAAGGTGAGGCCGGTTTCTCTCAGGTTCCTTCCACCAGTACAGGAGGCCTTGGCACACACACCCCCTCCCCCAGGGGTCCCTGGGGCCATCAGATGTCTCCTACATACTGTCCCAGCCTGTGCTGCCGCTGGCTCACCGTGGTGAGTTCTCCAAGGTGGTTGAGGGCGCCAAGGGCATAAAGCTGCTCCAAAGCCAGCAGCAGGGTCTCGTATGGAGGAGGGTCCAGGAAGTCAAAGTGCATCAGGTCATGGATCCCTGGGGAAAGGAATAAAGAATGAGAGAGTGCGGCACAGGTCCCCGGCATTCCAGTGCCCGATCAAGGACTTGGGCAGCCCGATCACCTAAGCTCTTTAGCAGCAGCACAACGTTGCCCAGGCTTGTCCTCTGGATCTCAGGAACTGTGGTCTCCTCTAGCTCATGCTGATAGGCCCAGGCCGTATACAGGCGGAAGCACTTCCCGGCAGCCACTCGACCTGCACGGCCAGCCCGCTGATTGGCTGAAGCCTAGAAAGAAAGGAGAAGCCACACACACACACGCACACACACACACACACACGCGCACACACGCACACACACACACGCGCACACACACACACACACACACACACACGCCTGGTCAGTGTTAACTCAGAAGTATGGTAAGTGATAATCCCCATCCTCAAGCGCTACTTGGGAAGCAAGCTTTCTCCGGGGGCCGGGGGGGGGGGGGGGGGGGCGGTATGTGTCCCCCTCTGGGCTGACCTTGCTGCAGGGGGTGACCGTGAGTGACTCCATTCCCGTACGAGGGTTGTAGCTCTTCTGCTTGCAGAACCCTGGGTCCAGCACATAGATGATGCCTTCGATGGTGAGGGAAGTTTCTGCAATGTTTGTTGCCACAACCACCTAAGTGAGAGGATAGCGTCACCCGGGGACCCAGCCCACCTGGACAGCCTGAGAAAGCACGATATAGGGAGAGTAGGGCACAGGGAGGCAGTGTCCACGTCAGGAGATGAGGTGACAGGCAGGCAGGGCTGGCAGTCAGCAGGGGCACAATAAAGAAACAACACTGAATTCAGGACTGCATGTCCGCATCTATCTGTCCTCATTCGTCACTTCTGACAGCAGCCTCCTCGCTCCCCTTCCTGCTTCTGTCACATAGCATGCAGAGTGCTCCCTTTAAAACATGTAAACCTATCAATTCACACCCAGGTCCAACCACAGAACTCCGTCTATGCCGTTTAGACCCTGGACTACCTCACCCCTAGCTGCATGTCTGATCACAGCTCACACCCTGTGCTCATCCCAGCCCTCCCTCCAAGTGCTCATCCTTCTGTGAGATGCTCTGCAGGAGCAGTCCTCCCTCCTCCTTCCTCTACTCTACCCTGCCGTTTATGGGGCAGCCTCCCACCACTAGAAAAAGTCTGCTCCTCCTCTCCTCAGACTTCCCGTGCTGCCCGAATCTCTTCAGTGTACTCAATACACACGGAGGCAGCTTTACACGCCCAGCCTCCTCCCATCAGACTGTAAGTCCTACCGTGCACATGATGGATCCTCCCTCGGCCCTCTCCCCGTGCAGCGTGTACTGGGCCTCCCCATGCTGGGTAAGGGCCTGACCACTCAAGCCCCAGCTCCAGACCCTCAATATATAGTTGTTCAGTGAGAGTCTTATCTCTAAAATCTTTTGGTTGCCATTTGCCTGTCTAAAGTCTGAACGCTACAACAGCTCTGTCCTGGCCTTTGGCTGACTCAGCTTTGTCTGCAGCATCCGAAACTCCTAAACTCACTCCTCTCGGACTTCAAACACACCTCAGCTTTCCTCTAGGACTTCCCTAGCCATTTTTCTCAATGGTCCAATATTAAGTATGTCCTGGCATACACTGAACTTAAAGCTTGCATCTCTCAGCTAATATTTATTTCATCTCTCTCCAGCTGGCAGGCCAGGGCCTGGTTGCTCCTCAGCTGTGTCCAAATAGCCAGGCAAACAACTTGGGACAAAGGGTACAGCACATGCCTTGGTTGTGTGTGGTGCAGGAGGAAGGGTAAGGTTTCTCTCACTGACCTTTCGGGCCCCGGGGGGTGTGGGCTGGAAGATGCGAGCCTGCATGTCTGAGGGCAGGTTGGCATAAATGGGCAGCACCAGGAGCTCCCGGATCTTGGAGCCCAGCCTGCGGCAGCGGTCCTGGAGCATCTCACAGGCAGCCTCAATCTCCTCCTGAATGTGGAGCAGGATGGCAGGAGACCTCTAGTCAGTCACAGAATCCACACAGCAGGCCCATCCTCCCCTGAAACTCTCCAACCACTTGCCACCACAGCAGACACCTGTCCCGTCAGGAACACCAGTATATCTCCAGGGGGCTGGGTCACGTGGATCTGCAGCACAGACACAACGCAGGCTTCCAGGTAGTCAGCCTCTGGGGCCTGGGAAGGAGGAAGATATAGGGTCACAGAAGGGCCACTTGCTCAGGCTCCTGTCCCTGCTCAGCATCTTTTATCCCACCCCTCTCTGGGTGTCCTCTAGACCCTGCCCTTGGGACATTCTCCTAAAGCAGCCCCAGCTCCTCTGCCTCACAGTAAAGCCCATCCTCCCAAGGGGCACCTTGGTATAGAAGATGTCAACTGGAAACCTGCGTCCAGGGATTCTGAAGACAGGGGCGTCATCGAAGAAGGCAGAAAACCGGGCAGTATCCAGTGTGGCTGAAGCCACCAGGACCTTGAGCTCAGGTCGGAATCTAGCGACGTCTTTGATCAATCCAAAGAGAATGTCTGTGTGCAAGGTCCGCTCGTGAGCTTCATCCACCATCACCACACTGGGGAGGAAGTAGGAGAGTGGTGAGGGAGAAGGGACAGTGGACTTAGCAGTGCAGGGAGGGATGGAGGGACCTGAGGGGGAATGGGGACCGAGGTGGGGGGAGGCTAGGGAGAAGTCAAGCATTCCAATTATGTCATCTGGGCAGGTGGTGAGCATGGTGGTGGGGATTCCGTGATCCGTGGCCCATCTGGGCATTGGACAAGAAAAGCAGTTGAGATGGGGCTGGTAACATAGCTCAGCAGTAAACGTGCTGGCCACCAAGCCAGCTGACAGAGTTTGATCCCTTGAACACTTGCACATGGTAAAAGGACAGAACTGACTCCTCCAAGCTGTCTTCTGATCCTCTACATGTGCACACATGCACACATATATACACACATACATGCCATACATATATATACATACATGCACATACACATATATACATACATACATACACACATGCTCATATATATACACACACACATTCATACATACATACATGCACACACATACACTTACACATATGCACATACATACATATACACATACACATGCAAATACACACATGCACACACACACACATACATATACATACATACACACATACATGCACATGCATATACACATACACATGCACATAATACAGTCACACTTGTACACACATGCACACACATACACTTACATACATATACACACACATATATACATACACATTCATACACACATGCACACACATATATAGACTTACACATATATACACACATACATATACATACATACACACTCATAAATACATATACACACAAATTTTTTTTTAATACATAAAAGAAAGTCAGGGAAGAGTCCAGATTCCTTTAATCTAGGGTTGGAACAAGTCAGATATCTCTGGATCAGTCAAGAGACAGCTATTCTCACTGGAAGAAGTGGAACTAAGACCTTAAAGCAAATAGGGGGTGGCATGGTGGCTTTTGATTGTAATCTCACAGTCTTGCTTGCTGAGATCCACAAGACTGAGGCCAGCTAAGGTTACATAGTGTACTCCAGGCCAGCCTGGGCTACAATGAAACCCAGTCTCAAAACACTAAAATCATGGGGCTGGAGAGATAGCTCAGCGGTTAAGAGCACTGACTGCTCTTCCAAAGGTTCTGAGTTCAAATCCCATCCGTAATGAGATCTGACTCCCTCTTCTGGTGTGCCTGAAGACAGCTACAGTGTACTTACATATAATAATAAATAAATCTTTTTTAAAAACCCACTAAGAATAGATAATGGCCAACTGGCCCCACTGGAATAAAGAGAGATTAAAGGAATCTCTGAGGGGAGTCGGCAGTGAGGTGGGGCATCCCATGAGAGGCTCGCACGCGCGCACACACCTGTAACTTGCAAGGTCAGGCTCAGAGAGGAACTCTCGGAGTAGCATTCCATCTGTCATGTAGCGGAGAACAGTTCGCTCTGAGGTGCAGTCCTCAAACCGGATGCTGTAGCCCACCTGGTCATAGACAGTCAGGAGGTTGGAATGTCCAATGCCCAGACCGGAGGTGCGGGGCAATGTGAGCAACTTCATGAATCCCCAAAGACCTCACCTCGTTCCCAAGCTTCACACCCATCTCCCGGGCCACTCGAGCTGCCACACTCATAGCCGCCACTCTCCGGGGCTGGGTGCAAGCAATCTTCATGCCCTTCTTTGTGTAACCCTAAAAGGAGAGAAGAAAGGGTTATTCCTCTGCTAGACATGCTGTCCTGAGCCAGGCAAGGCAGGGAAAAGAGGACAGACAAGATAGAAACCAAGGGCCCGGGGGATGCTGAGTCAGTCCTACACGTCTTTGCTTACAACCAGGGCTCTGCTAGACTTGAACTGACCAGGGACAGACTGGCTGGGGCATACCCAGAAGCAATGGGAGACAAGAGGTCAAACAGTAGGAAAACAAGGCTTTCACTCTTACTTCTCTGGCCCCTGCAGAGGGAAAGCGGGGCCGAGGTCATGCAGGATGAAAGCCCAAGAGGGTCAAATCTATAATATCCATCTCCCTGCTCCCAGGCATGGATGTGACGGCAGGGAGAACAAAATGACAGAGAGAGTGTCCTCATCAGTCTCAAAAGCCTCATGACTTAGCGGAAAGGATGGGACACAAAGGGCGTCTGTCAGGACTGACTCAAGGGCTGGGCCACACTGTAATGACTGACCTCCTCAAAGAGGTACTGTGGGATCTGTGTGGTCTTCCCAGAGCCAGTCTCGCCTTCGATGATGAGGACCTGATGGTTGGCAATGGCGGCCAGAAGCTCCTCTCGGAAGGGGAACACGGGCAGGCTGCGGCGCACAGCCTGGATAGATTCCTTCTGCTGGGCCTGGGCTGACAGGGGCGGGCCTGACAGCTCCTGAGGATGGGGACAGGGACGGTGAGGTCCCCACCACCTTTAGAGGCCCTCGAGTCAGCATCCCAGACTCTTTCTCCTTCTCACCTCGTCACCCTGGAGTTGAGCAGCACGGACAAACTCGATGGTCTCGTCCTCCTCCAGCACCAGCTGGTACTTGGCCTCCTGCGCAGCAGCATCTCGGGCTCCAAACTTCAGGGATGCAGCACCCAGCTGGGCCTCCTCCCAGCGCCGCTGCTCCTCTCCCGGCGCACCCGATTCCTCCTCAACGATGTCCACAGTTCGAGCTGGCTGTGGAGAGAGACGGGAGCAGGGAAAACTTAAGAGTGGCCAGGGCTGCCCGGGTCCTCCCCACCACTGCTTTTACCAGCTATGAACAGGAGAGGGGAAAGACTAGCCATCGTGCCGCCTCTCCCACGAGCAGGCAGGGTTCCCTCACCTGCCCTCGGGTCTCCTTGGGCATGTGGTAGCGATTAGTGGCCTCCAGCTTCTCCTGCTCTCCGGCTGCCCGGTACTCCCGAGCCAGGTCCCGCACACGTCGCTTGTACTTGAGCTCCCTGCGCTCATGGCGACTCAGCTCCACGTCCCCAAACAGGACCTCCTCATCAGCCAGTTCCGCCTCCAGGTCCTCCAGTTTTTCTCGCTCCCGCTTCGCCAGGTATTCCCGACGAGACTTCTTACGGAGCTCAGGGACCTGGGTCAGGAAGGGACAGTCAAGTCCTCATCCTACCAGCACTGAAACCCTGCTCCCTGCACACTCAGAGTGTGCAAAACTCCAAAGAGGAGGATGTGGGGCCTTTTGGTGCTAGCTATTTTGTGTCTCATCAAGTCTCAGAGACACAATGACTTGATCTTACCAAGGCGAGAGGATTTGTAACTTTCTCCTTCTACAACCCAAGTCCACTCTTTTCCGGTTCCTGTCAGGCAGGCCCCTCTCCTCTAGAGCCTGACCACCCAGACACATCTCTGCACACTCCCTCTGTGACCCTTCCTGCTACGGCCGACCACTCCAGCCATCTTTGTCTTCAGACACTGCTTTTTGAACCCAGGGTCTCACCATGGCTTTCCGATCTTCCTCAGCCATCTTGAGGCGCTTCTGAGCCTCTTCATAGGCCTAGAAGAAATCATGTAAAGGGATGTGAGGCCAAAGGTACCATTGCTGTCAGGATGACTAATGTCCTTCGCTGCCCCTCCTCGGTGGAGAACCTCTGTCGATCTCAACCAGACAGGGAGAACCATAGCCAGTGAGCCCACGGGGAACCCTAGTGACAACTCTTGTCTTCCCAGAGACAACTCTGCAGCCAAATCCAGACTTGCCTGACTGACTCTCTTCAGCTCACCTTCTTATCTGACCGTTCCAGGACATTCCGGGTCCGGTCCTTGTCCCGTTGCCGAACCCGCTCTGCAAAGGCATCCCGTTCTTCCAAGTCCTGGAGACGCTCACGCTCCGTCCTTTCCCATTCATCCTCTGAGGCTGGCTTCTCCTCCGTGGGTGATTTACTCCCCCTGAACCCAGCAAACCCAGCCCAGTGTATCAAACGGGGGTACTGAGAAAGCTTAGCATCCCCACAGCCGACAGCCTGCTCCAATCCCTCTCCTTCCTTCTGACTTACCCTGCCTTCCTCTTCCCTGACTCGGAAACCTCTTCCTCCTCGTCCTCCTCGTCCTCCTGGTGTTTCTTCCTGAGGTGTTTCCGTCTCTTCCGCTTCTTCTGGAGGCTGCTCCCGTTACTACCCACTGCCTCCTCGCCGCTCTCGCTGTCTTCCAACAACTTATAAGAACGGTTTTTCTCTAGCAGGGCTCGGGCCTCTCGCTCAGCTGCCCGAGCTGGCTTTTCCACCACAGCCTTCCGTGGCACCTGCCGGTAGATATGACAGCTCCTGACCTCAGTACCCTCATTTGCCTACGAACCGGTTACTATATCTAAAGCCTGTCTCCATCTTTCTCTTCTTCGTGGTCTTGTTCTACGGTCATAGCTCAACAGGGCTCCGCAGCTTCTGAACGTCCTTCTAGGAATCCACTGAGCAAATGATTACTGAAAGCCATCCCGTGGTGGAGGCAAAGAACCAGCTCTCACAGGTTGTACACTCACAGCCTCACACGGGCATATGCACGAACTAGAACTTCTTCCTAACTTTAATGACTTACTTTTATTTTTATGTGCACTGGTGTTCTGCCTGCAACGTGAGCTGTGTGTGAGGGTGCTGAATCTCATAGAACTGGAGTTACAGTTGTGAGTTGCCACGTGGGTTCTAGAAATTGAACCTGGTTCCTCTAGAGGAACAGCAAGTGGTCTTAATCCCTGAGCCATTTCTTCTTGCCCCACGATAGAATTTTTTTTTTAAAGTATTGGTTCTGAGCTTAAGTAGTTTATGTTCTAAAACCCATTTTCTTTTCATGATTTATTTTTCATTTATTTATGTGTATGGGGTACCTGGCAAAGGCCAGAAGCCCTCCGATCTCCTTGGAGCTGGAATTACAGATGGTTGTGTGCCACTAGGCCTGGTTGCTGAGAACTGAACTCAAGTCTTCCAGATGCACAAGGGGTCTTAACTGCTAAGCCATCCCTCCCCAGCCTCGATCCTATTTCCTAAATGCTAATTCTCCTAGCTCTGTTCTCAGTGACTCTTTCCCAGGGCTGGGGATTGAATCCAAGGCTTACTGTATGCTAGACAAACATTCTACCAACTGAGCTACATCCTTAGGCCTGGGGTATGTGCTGTAACTAACAATGGCTCTAGCTTAAACATGTATGTAGAGCCCCATCTCGAGTCTTCTCCACAGACCTGTATACACCCAACACCTAGCATGATATCTAGATAACAGAGGAAAAAAATTAAATGGTGGGCGGAACCAAGAATGAAAGGTCTCTCTGTCACCCCACTACCAGGGAGGCTCGCTGCAAGTTCTAAGCCAGCCTGTGTACTATATTGAAAGTTGCAGGCTATCACAGAATAGACAGCCACACTGCGTACGAGCCAATTCGGCTGTGAGTGGCCTGCCCCGGCGGCACACACCTTGCTCCAGAGCTTCAGGGCGAAGTCCCGCGCCGGCCCCCCGAGGTCCAGGGTGTCGGTGTCCCGCAGGCGCTGCACGAACTCCTCGGCGGAGGCGCAGCGCTGTGCGGTGCCGATCAGGAACTGCGCGACGTGCCGCTCGCTCAGCCCCAGCACCGAGTGCAGCTCCTCCTGCACCCACCGCTCCAGCCCCGCCGGCGTCGCCATGGCGACGCGTCCTGCTCCGGGCGCGCAACCGCGGAACGGCCAGGACTGCGGCGGGGACAGAGCCTGCGGTACTACCGCCTCGCTCCGGCTGCCGTAGAGACTCCAATTCCACAGACCGCGAAACCCGGAAAGAGTCGCGCTCTTCCGGCCAGGGATCAACGGTGGCTGGGCGGGTTCAAATCGCGCAGCCTCTTTCCCGACGCTTCGTGCAAGAGGCTTTCATGCACAGCCTCGTCCAAGCTCTCCGTCGCCCCCTAATGATCTGTGCCCGGGTGCAGTTCTCTATCAATACAAGCTGTCAGTGATGACTAACTAGTTCCCACAGCTGGGATAAATAAAAGAAGTACAAATCAGGGTTAGGAAAACAAGATATATAATAAAGGGCTGGAGAGACAGCTCAGCGAACTCGAGTTCGATTCGGTGCACCCACAACCCTCACCAACAACCACGTATATCTCCAGATCCAGGAGGATCTACCACCTCTGGTCTCTTCTGACACCTGCACTTGTGTGCACGTGCTCATACACAAACACACATACACCTAATTTTTTAAAAAAAAAATTTTTTTTTTTTGGTTTTTCGAGACAGGGTTTCTCTGTCTTGGAACTCACTTTGTAGACCAGGCTGGCCTCGAACTCGGAAATCCGCCTGCCTCTGCCTCCCGAGTGCTGGGATTAAAGGCGTGCACCACCACGCCTGGCCTAACTTAAAATATTAAAAATTAAAACAACAAAAACTAAAGGTACATAATAAATACATTTAGGTGGGAGTTTGGGTATCATCAGATTTTAATATTTATTTATTTAATGTGCATGTGGGTTTGCCTGCATGAATTTATCTGCACCGTGTGTGTGTGTGTGTGTGTGTGTGTGTGTGTGTGTGTGTGTGCGCGCGTGCAAAAGCCCTTTTAGGTCAGAGATATTGTGTCTCTCTGAACTTGGAGTTACTGGTGGTTGGGACCTGCCTGATGTAGGTGCTGGGAACCAAACGCGAGTCTTCTGAGAGAGCAGCAAGTGCTCTTAACCACTGAATCATCTCTCCAGCCCCTCTATTGGGTGTGTGTGTGTGTGTGTGTGTGTGTGTGTGTGTGTGTGTGTGTGTGTGTGTGTGTGTAGGCATTTTACTTGCAAGTATGTATACCACTCAGAATCTGGAGGAGAGCATTGGATCTCCTGAAAATGTAGTTACGGGTGTTTTTGAGACATCACGTGAGTGCTGTGAGTTAAACCTAAGTGTTCTTAATTGAGAAGCCAGCTCTCCAGTTCACCATTTAAAAAACAAAAACAAAAAACAAAAAAACACGGGGACTCATGTACAATTAGCTGGCCTTGTATGTACTTCATAGCTAAAGATAACTTTGAACTCTTATTTATTTATTTACTTACTTACTTACTTAATTAATTAATTACATCCCCAAAGCTGCCCCCTCCTGGTCCCCCCTGAAAGAGTTTCTCCCCCTATTCCCCTTCTCCTCTGAGAGGGCACCTCCCCACCCCAGTATCCTCCCCACCCCCCACCCCCGCAACCTTGAACTCTTTTTGTTTGTTTGTTTTTGGTTTTTGTTTTGTTTTTTGAGACAGGGTTTCTCTGTGTAGCCCTGGCTGTTCTGGAACTCACTCTGTAGACCAGGCTGGCCTCGAATTCAGAAATCCGCCTGCCTCTGCCTCCCAAGTGCAGGGATTAAGGGTGAGCGACACCACCGCCCGGCAACCTTAGACTCTTGATCCTGTTGTTCCTACTTCCCAAGTGTGGGGATTATAGACATGTACTATCACACTTGACTGAAATGTGTAATTTATGTACAATCAAAAATAATGAGAGGCAAACTGGAGAGATGGCTCAACCAACTATTCTTCCGAAGGTCCTGAGTTCAAATCCCAGTAATCACATGGTGACTCACAACCATCAGTAAGGAGATCTGATGCCCTCTTCTGGAGTGTCTGAAGAGAGCTACAGTGTGCTTACATAAAATAAATAAATAAATCTTAAAAAAAAAAAAAAAAAAAAGCCGGGCAGTGGTGGCACATGCCTTTAACCAGCACTTGGGAGGTAGAGGCAGGCGGATTTCTGAGTTCGAGGCCAGCCTGGTCTACAGAGTGAGTTCCAGGACAGCCAGGGCTATACAGAGAGACCCTGTCTCAAAAAACCAAAATAATAATAATAATAATAGGCAATTTAAGTAGATTTTATTTCCTACTGATGGGGAGCGAGTAGAATGGATAAAGTCAAAACAAAACACTCCACATTTTAAAAAGCAATCCAGGTAGGTGTTGCTAACAGCTTGGCACATACCTACTGCTAATGGTTTGTTGTGAGCTAACCCCTCCCCAACAGATGAGATGACACTGCAGGAGAAGATTCCAACAAACACTAACTCAGTTCTCTGAGCTTCAGAAAGTGGACAGGCATGGATGTCTCAGATCTCAGAAATGTGACTGACCACCTGACCAGCGACAGAACTTGAGTTCTGGAATAATGGATGGTTTTTGTTTCCTTTTCTCTGCTTCCTATAAAGCCTGTGGCAGGAGAGAAGATGGAAAGCAGTTATTTTAGGATCCACTGCCTGGTCAGATGCAAGCTCTGTGAATAAAGTATAACTTGGATATTCTCGTCTCTGCTGTTGGTATTTCTATTGGATGACATACGGCATAAGTTATATCTGCTCAGGTTCAGGCACCTAAGTGGACAGGACAGTACATGCTTGAAGTCATTCCTGTTTGGGTAATTGAGGCCAAACAATCCCAAACAAGAGGTCCCAAAAGGGACCGGAGGGATGGCTCAGTGGTTAAGAGCACTGACTGCTCTTCCAAAGGTCCCGAGTTCAAATCCCAGCAACCACATGGTGGCTCACAACCATCTGTAATGAGATCTGACGGCCTCTCTGGTGTGTCTGAAGACAGCTACAGTGTACTTAGACATAATAAATAAATAAATCTTTAAAAAAAAAAAAAAAAGAGCACTGACCACAGCCGGGCGTGGTGGTGCACGCCTTTAATCCCAGCACTGGGGAGGCAGAGGCAGGCGGATTTCTGAGTTCGAGGCCAGCCTGGTCTACAAAGTGAGTTCCAAGACAGCCAGGGCTACACAGAGAAACCCTGTCTTGAAAACCAAAATAAAATAAAATAAAATAAAAAATAAATAAATCTTAAAAAATGAGAAACTTAAAAGGACATGTGGAGACTACTTCTCCTGTTGGTTTGGTATTGGCATGTTTTGCTATTGTTGATATATCGCACATATCAATATATATCATATACATGATATGATTTTTATATATTCACATATTTTATGTTTGTGTGCATGCTGGGAGTGGAATTTGAGCCTCAGCAAGAACAAGTGCTCTTAACTGCTGAACCATCTCTTCAGACACTGTCCTGTTTTTTAAAAGACCTTAAAAAAAAAAAGCCAGATGTGGTGGTGTAAATTTTTAATTCCTGCACTTAGAAAACATAGGCAGAAAGCTCTCTCTGTGAGTCTCAAGCCATCCTGTTCTACACAGTAAGTTACTTACACAGTAAGTTGGGCTTTTCTGGTGTGTCTGAAGACAGCTATCCAATGCCACACATTAAGACATACTTTCAGCAATAAATAAATAAACCAGCAAATATATTCTGGTGGTGGCATGGCAGAAAGCTGGAAGCAGACAAAACGTAATTAGGGAAGGTTCTGGAGAGACGGCTCAGCGGTTAAGAGCACTGGTGTTCTAGAGGGCCAAGTTTGATTCCCAGCATCCAGAGGGCAACTCACAACCATCTGGACTCACGTCTCAGGGGATCTGACGCCTTCTTCAAAGCCTCCAGGGACACCAGGAACACAGGCAGTACACAGACATTCATGAAGGCAAATTACTCATAAAATGAAAATAATGGCGAATTTAAAAAGAAAGGGGCACTGAAGAGGCTCAGTGGGTTAGAGCATTGTCTGCTCTTCCAGAGGTCCTGAGCTCAACCCCCAGCAACCTCATGGCGGGTCACGATCATCTGTGATGGGATCCTATGGGCTTTTCTGGTGTGTCTGAAGACAGCTACAGTGTGCTCATAGACATGAAATAAACAAAATCTTTTTTTTTTTTTTTTTTTTTTATAAAGGCATGCGCCACCACACGCCACATGCCCGGCTCCTTTTTTTTAAATATTTATTTATTATTTATATGTAAGTACATTGTAGCTGTCTTCAGACACACCAGTAGAGGGCGTCAGATGTCATTACAGATGGTTGTGAGCCACCATGTGGTTGCTGGGATTTGAACTCAGGACCTCCGGAAGAACAGTCAGTGCTCTTAACCGCTGAGCCATCTCTCCAGCCCCAAAACAAAATCTTTTAAAAAAAGAAACAAAGGAAGGCAGCAAGAGAGTTGAAAAGAGCTCCATTTTATTATGGAAAGTTACAAAAACGATACAAATCAGGCAGCTGACAAAGGAGCGCCAGGGAAGCGAAGCACTTCCTTAGCACCCCCACGCTGCAGTTCAATTCAATATGAACCACACAGAGAAACAGAATTAAATAACTTTCATGGGGTTCAGGGTTAGGATCCCCAGCCTTCCCTCTTGGGGGAAACCGAGGCACAGTAATACTGAGCAAAGTTGAAGAAGGCCACACACCTTCCCAAGTCACTCTCAATGAAACGGTGGGAAGGTGGAGGGTCCCACGGGGGCTCTCCGTGGGTAGGCATGGCTTGTAAACCTGGGACTTCGCAGGTGGGACTGGGAGCTGGGGGGGGGGGGGTAATGTAAACCAGGCTGTGATCAAGAGAGAAGGAAGCTGTAAACGAAGGGGTAGTGACCTAGAAAAAGGGGTGTCTGTAGGTCCCCGGGAGTTGCTGGGAGTTAAGGAAGGCTGCAGGGCTAGGGGGTGCTCCATCTCAATTCCAGATCACTTCTGAGTTCCAACCCAGGACTTGATGCTCACTCTTAGGTCACCCACGGGAAACACCCTGAGTTAGGGGTAAATTTAGGCTACTGGCTCTGCCCCAGAAATGGGATGGGAAAAGCAAGTCAGAATATGCTCAACCCCCTTCCCTGCCAGGCAGGCTCCCTGCCAGGTCTGTCGGCTCTGAATCATCCAGACTCCAGAAGCTTCAGGTACAGGAAGGAAGGAAGGAAGGAGGTATGCGCCCAAACTGGAAGATGGTCACCGCCGGCAGGACTCATCTGCAGGAAAAGAAGTGATCAAGGCAGAGAAGTGGAGAGGGCCCCCAGCCTCCCCATGCATCCCAGAACTGAAGAGTGGCTGGTATGAGAGAAGTCTTTGTAACGGGCTGGATGCGTGCCTTGTCACCAGGAACAGTAGCATCACAGTTAACTGGAGTCTGTGCTAGGCATCTTGTTTAATTTCACAGTCATCTCAGCAAAGGTGAAGTAATTTAATACCTAGCCATGGTCCTAGGTGCTTGATAAAAGCCACTCAAGTCTTCCAACAACCTCAGGACAACTTACTAGTATCAAATTGTTTGTGGTGCTGGGGGTCTCAATCTGTTAGAGTCCAGAGTGCCCTGGAACTCACTGTGTAGACCAGACAGATCTACCTCTGCCTGAGTGATAGGATTACATTATTCTCAGCTCAAGGCAGCAATCTTATCACTGAGCTACACACCCGGAGGCCCAGGATACAACGTTAACTCGATTTTAAAGAACGATAAATGAAGGCTGGGGCTACCAATCAACAGCAGAGCACTCGCCTAGTATGCTCAAGGCCTTGGATCTGACCCTTGAGTGCAGGCATGCACCCCCCACATAAAGATAAGTGGAAGCCTGAGCTCGGATTGATTCAGGATCACGCCTGAGTAACAGACAAGCTGGAATTCCAACTCCACGCCGTCTGACCCAACACGGGTGTTTTTAACCAGATTAGAGAGCTGGAGAACGAGGGAGCTCTGGTTTTCAAATCTGGAGATCCCATGTGTACTTGGCTTTCAGGAATCAGGGAGTTTAGGCCAAGCTCCTTCAAAGTACCACCACACCACAGACACCAGGGGGCGCCCTCCGCCAACCAGGCCGCAGCCGCTTACCCACGATTAGGGCCTTGGTGCGCAGCCCGCCCTGGAGCCCAGGCTGCAGAAGCAACTCCTCCTCTTCCTCCTCCTCCTCCTCCTCCTCGTCAGGCTGGGTTGCTAAGGGGGCAATGGGGGTCTCAGGCTCCGGGCCTAGATCCTCCAGTACCGAGCTCTCAGAAGGGTATTGGTATGTGGTCTCCAGGGCTGTCTCACTAAAGGAGATCTTGAGCTGAGAGAAGTGAGAGGAGAGGAGGAAAGTTCATTACTAGGGGACCCTAGGGAGGGCCGAGAGAGCAGAGGAGAGTGGAAAGGAGCTGGCCTTAGGCACCAGGCAGACCTTCCCTTCCATCCATTTGGGGCTTTGGCTTCCCCTTACATCTTGATTCTTCCTTCTAATGGCGTCATTCAAAACAAAACTTAGGGGCTGGAAAGATGGCTCAGTGGTTAAGAGCACTCGCTGCTCTTGCAGAGGACCTGAGTTCAGTTTTTAGCACTCACAACCATCTGTAACTGTAGTTCTCAGCACCTATATGTCAGCTCACCACTGTCTATAACACCAGTTCCTCAGACACTCTCACACAGACATGCAGCCAACCACCCGTGCACACAAAATAATAAAGAAATAAATAAATTAAAAAAAAAAAAAAAAGCTGACATTCAGATGGAGGGAGGTGACCAGTCTGAGGCCAACCTGATCTACATAGAGACCCTGTCTTTAAAAATAAGCACACACAGGCTGGAGAGATGGCTCAGCAGTTAAGAGCACCGACTGCTCTTCCAGAGGTCCTGAGTTCAAATCCCAGCAACCATGTGGTGGCTCACAACCATCGGTAAATGGGACCTGATGCCCTCTTCTGGTGTGTCTTAAGAGAGTGATGGTGTACTCATACACATAAGATAAATAAATAGATAAATAAGTCTTTAAAAAAAATAAGCACACACATACCCACACAACCACAAAAAAAGAGAGAGATTTTGCCATGGCAAGGACTGGGTAAGTAAGGCAGAATTAGGGTCTCTTTCCTTCGCTGCTGTGATGCAGAGGTAGTATACAAGCCAGCCAACCAACCAACCTGAAGTGAGATGGGCACTCCAGATTCAGGAATGGATAAGACAACAGAAAGGTTTGGACAAGCCAAGGGATGTTCAACATACAGAAGAGTCCCTGGAATATGGAACTGACAAAGATAGAGAGCCAAGTCCAGGCAAACACTGGGTAGGAATGGAGAGCAGCCCACAGGGTACTCACAAAAACAGAGGTCAGAGAAAGCCAGAAATCCCCCCAAAACAGGCTGTCTTCGCATCCTTCCCCTTTGCCCTCCTAAGGAGTTCTGGGACGCTGTGGGATTAACTCTGTAATCCCAGGGGTTTAGGAAGACAAACAGAAAGGGATTCCAGGTGATCTGTCCAGGGCATCTGTGACCCAGCATTCCAGAGCCTCCACGTGAACTACAGTATGGCTGCAAGGGGCTGATGAGAGGGGACAACTTGGTCCCTAAGGAAAGCAGGGTACCCAAGACTGTATGTGTCACTCCTTGGGTCCAAATCCTGCAGTGGCTGCTGCTGCTTCTCCTCCTCCTCTAACTCTTCTTGGCTCTCCCTCCCCCCCCCCCCCGCCCCCTTCTTTCTCTAAGACAGTGTTTCTCTTTGTATAGCCCTAGCTTCCTGGATCTGGCTCAGTAGACCAGGCTGGCCTCTACCTCACAAATGCGGCATGCACCACCATCAGCACCCAGTATTCTGCAATGGTTTATTTCACCTCGCTTTGAACAAAATCCAAAGCCTAACCAAATGCAACTGGGTGATATTTGCTTCTGCCTCCAGGCCTCTGTGTTGACTGTCCCCTCTGGCTGGAAGGGGCCTCCAGAGCATCCTGTTCAGAAGCTGCCACATCTGCATCCTGCTCTGTGTCCTGACCATTTTACATGCACCCTTGTACCAATATTTCCATAATCACTCACCCACTTCTAACCCACTACAGAGACACAACCTCTCTTAATATCTGGGGGGGGGGGGGGGAGTCTGTAGTAAGACATCTTCACACAAAATGCCAGTGTCCTCAAGTCCCTTATATAAGATACATAAGTAAATTGCATACAACTTACACAGGTCCTCCATGTACCTTCAAGATCATCATCATCATCGACTTGGTGTTTTGCCTGTAACTATATGCACCATGTACATGCAGTGCCTAAGAAGGCCAGCAGAGGGCATCAGATACCCTGAAACTGGGGTGGAGGATTCTGAGGAGGATATAGGTGCTAGGAACTGAACCCAGGTTCCCTGCAAGAGCAGCAAGTGCTCTTAATGGCTGTGCCATCTCTCTCTAGTTCTGTTCTGTTTTGTTTTTATTTCTGAAAATAGAGCTGACTAAGCAGCCCAGGCTGGTCTTGAACTTGGCATCCATAGATGGAATTTCAAGCCCATGCCACCCTCCTGGAGGGCCTTGAATATTTTTGGCCTGTGCTTGGTTGAAATCAAGAATAACCCTTGGTGCAGAAGGCTGCGTTGTACCGACTATTCATATACACAGTTGTCACATGTCATAAGATAAGGGTCTGTCTGGACATCAGCTAAGGTTGGTTGGTTCCAACAACCAACAAAGAACCAAGTCTATGGAAAATGCCCAGAGAAGCGAGGGGCGGCCACCAGATGGCTCAAACTTCAGTATCTGAAAAGGAACCCTTACTGGTTCTGCTGTTGACAGACTTAGCCGAATTTCTAGTTCATTCTCCTTTCTTCCTAAGCTCCCTTCTCCAGCCTCTGCAGTTTATCATCTGTTCTGTGAAGGAATTCATTTTACCTACTCCATAGACTTCTGTGTCTACTTCTGTGTCGTCCCCCCCCTTTGTTTCACCACCCCCCAGTTTCTGACTGGGCTTCTTAGGAATGCATAACCCGAATTAGGGGCGGGCAGAGAGGGAAGTGACTCACTAGATCCTCTCATCAGCTATATAAGGTCACCAGGGGGCCGGGGAAGGAGGGGAAGGTCTCCAGCCAGAGAGGATGCTGGGCAAAAGCACCAGCTACAGCACCCCCCCCCCAAAGGACTGGGGTGGTGTCTGTCATGATGGCAGGTTTGATAGAAGTAGCCAGAAAAGGAACTACTTAGGGAAGGTGAGGGATGGTGGTAAGGGTTGGAATAGAGCCAGCGCAAGGCACAGTAATCCTTGCTGAGGCTGCACAGACAGAGAGCTGAGCGGTGAGGATGGAGACTCAGAGAGGAAGAGGTAAATGGTCAGGTCTAGGGAACTGTGCAGCCTCTTCCCCACCCCCACCCCAGTGTAGCTGCTTCCTGATTCTCTCACCACATCCTGAGTAGTTCTTTCGGGGCCTGGGCCCAGTGTTCCCACTCAGTGCTACCAGCCTTCCGGGCCCCCACCCCAGGCTTCCTGTTTGGAAGGTCTGCTTCCGCCCCTCCTACTGGATGACCTAGGTACGGTCACCAGCACAGGTCCTGCTCTGTACTAGGCTCCTTGGCTTCCCTCAGATGGTTCCTAGGTAGGAGCCACAAAGCCTTGTGTCTCCCTCTGCTCAGTCTCCAAAGCCACAGCCAGCCTCAGTAGGAAGTGACTTTTCAGAACACCTCACCCTAAGAGAATTTCCTGTCCTCTGTCCTTTCTAGCTGCCCAGCCCTGAGAAGAGAGAGCCAATAACCCAGACAGAGGCAGGGGAAGAAAAGTCACGTTCAAGAATAGGATAATGAAAATGGACACTTTGTACATGAATTAAAAACAACAAAAAGATGAACTGGGAGGAACCAAGTGACTCATGAGCTTAGCCCTGATCTTTGGTCCTCATGGTGGCCTATTGACACTGAACACACACACAAACACATGAAAGAAGGGTGAGACAGGCTTGCCAGGCCCTGGGAAGATTTGTGTTGTGTGGAGGGCCTTCTGGTCTGAGGCGTCTGACTGTAGCACTGTCTCTCCTCAGAGATTTTTTGACTTAGGAAAACTATTGGTACATATCAGGAAGGTGCTGGGCCGGAGCCAAAGGGAATAGTTACCCTATCCAGTGCTTCCTTGCATGTCTGCATTTCAGCCTAACCTCTGACCCTCTGCTGGCCTCAGCCCCACCCCACCCCACCCCGCCCCCAACTCTCACAGTGCCTGAACCAGTCGCAGCTCTGCAGCTCTCAGCTCAGCGCAAATGAACTTCTCTCTGTTTCTACCCCAGGGGAGGGAGAGGCCAGGGTAGCAGGAACAGAGGGGGAAAAAAACCCCCGAGGCTGAGACAGTTCTGTGGGGGGGAGGGGAAGCCCAGGGAGGAAAGATGGGGGAAGGGACTGGGATATTTTGGAAGAGAAGGCTTTTCTTGTCCCTAGAGAGAAGGAAGCACTGTCTAACATTTGCCCAGTTTGGGGGGAGGGGTAGGCAACCCTGAAGTCACCCACTTCAAATGGCCTCTTCTTGCCAGGAGTGGGGGCCGACTTGGGGTCTAAACTCCTTCTTCCTTCAGCCAGCTCTGTTCCATCACCCCAACCCACCCCCCACCTCTGTTCTGGAATGTCCTCCATTAGCTTTGACCCCCTCCTCCTTCTGGGGCTGAGACCTTCATTCCAACTTCCCTGAACTTCTCCGTCAACCTTCTCTGTCCCCCTGGGTTATTTTCACACGCCTTCACAGGTACGTTATCTTTTCTCTCTTACCAGAGGGTTAACTGGGTCAAAAGCCCAAAGGAAGAAAAGGAGAGGGGACCGAGAGAGTGGGGAAAGAAGAAACAGGCAGGGCACACCCGAAAACGACACACCCCAACACAGCAGTTGAGTGCAGAACAGAATCCTTGGGGCTCCAAAATGAATGGCAAAGGAAGGCTACCCAGAGGAAGGGTGTGTGCAGGGGGAGGAAGGGAGTCGGCAGGAATAAAAAGAATAGAAGACAAGAACACACACATATAAAAAAGCCATCCAGTCAGAACTAGAAAGAGACTTCTACCCAGTCAGGCATGGTAGCTCTCTTACCTGTTTGTGATGTCTTTCAGGGGACCCCTTGACAAGGCAGCTGCGGCTGAGACGGAGGTAGCCCCCCAGCACCAAGATCTCCTCTGCAGTTGGGTACCGCTTCTTCCCAGATCCAGACCCTGCAGCATCAGCTGTAGCAGGGTTGACTGGAGGGGCTGGGCTGGCAGGGGGCGCACACCTCCGTGGGTTGACAGTGAAGGTGTGTCCACTGCGGCGGGGGGCCCCCACCCCCGGTCCTGGTTTCACCCCATAGAACAGACGGCTCATGAGGGGATCCCCAGAGGGTTGGGGGGCAGTTGGGGCCGAGGGTGGGGGAGACAGAGGGGCTGGTGTTGGGGGCCGGGGTTCTGCCGCTTCCTCTTCCTGCTGTCTGGAGCCTTCCGTCCCAGAGTGCTCTGGTGGGAGGGGGGAGGGCCCAGAGCAGAGGTTCTGCTGGGCTCTCAGAGGCCTGCTCTGAGCCTCCGCCTCCTCCTTCTCAGCCTCCTCTTCAGCCTCCATACCAGAAGGTCCTGGGTGCTTCTCTGAAGATGCTGGAGGATCTGGCTTCTGAGTTTGTGTATCTATGTCCCAGGTCGTCCGTTCTCGAGCCTTCCCAGAGTTTAGGGTCCATTTCCAGCTTTCAGTGGGTCTCTGCTCAGCAGTCTCCACTTCGCTCGAGGTGATGTCTTGAACCTCCTTTGTCACCGGAACAATCCCTGAACTCAATTTCTCTTCCTCTCTCCCACACCCTTCCAAGTAGTCTTTCCTCTCTTCACCGGACTTCAGCCTCCACTCTGTGGCCTCCAGCTGTATCAAGCTCTGTTTCTGGGGTTCTCTTGAGTCAAGATTCCATTTATGGACATCTGTCGGGCTGGCCTTCTGGTCACCAGGCTCCCCAGGGCTCAGAATGCTTTCCAACACCTCCTTTCTCTTGGGACTGTCATCTCCAGAACCCGCTAATCTCAGACTCTCCTCTGGAGTTTCTCCAGGGCTCAGCCTCCATTTCTGAGCCTCTGCTGGTCTGGAACTCAGGTCTCTGGCCTCTGCTGGGCTCTGCCTCCAGTCTCGAAGAGACCTCGAACTTGACTCTTGGGCTCCCCCTATCACCAGCCTCCTATCTCTGGACTCCCGGGGACTTAGCCTCTCTTCTCTGGACTCTCTTCCCTTAGGGCTCTGATCTCTTAAATTACCAGGACTTGATCTCCTTTCTAGAACCTCCAGAGGCCCAGCCTTCCTATCACCAAGCACCTCGTTTCTCTGCTGCTGCTGCTGTTGCTGCTGCCGCTGTCGCTCCTGTTGGATGAATCGATTCTGATGTACTGGTCCAATAGCCTCCAAAAGGACAGCAGATTCATCTGGGTCTGGAGGTCCAGCCTCAGCATTCCCAGGCACAGGGCTCCCCTCTCCAGGAGGCAGGCCCAACTTGGCTCTGCGTCGTTCCAGGATTCCCCTCTTCCAGGCTGGCATCTGGGACAAGCGATCCCGTTCTGCTTTCTCGCGGCCACGAACCGCTGCCTCCTCCTGCCTCCGCCGGGCTAGCAACTGTAGCTTCCAATCTGGGATAGCGGTCATGGTCACTGGAAGTGAAGGAGAGAGTATTGGGGGACAGGAACAGGAAGGGTAAGCTTCAGAGGAGCCCGGAGACTGAGAATGGGGGTTGGGGGAGGAAGTGATGCGGGAAGGGACGAAGAAGGGCAGGAGGGGACAGTGGAATTAAGAATGAAGATAGAGGAAGGCCGTGAAAGGAAGGACAGCAAAAGAGTCAGGAACTGAAAAACTGAAGAGAAAAGCTGGGTGCCAAGTTGGGGGTGGGGATAGTGGGAGAGGAAGAGTCGAGATTCCGGGCAGAGGCAGAGCTAGATTGGGGTTTGTGGGCACCAGACCGTCCCTAAGATATAAGAAAGGGAAGAGAGGAAAAGCAGGAGAGAGAGAGGAGCCGGAGGAGCCGGGGCTGAGAAGTGAGCGGATTCAGTCAAGACTGCCTCCCCCGGTACGCAGGGGGAGATAAACGGGAAGAACAGGGAACCAGACGGCGAAGGGCGAGGAGATCGGGCAGGAGGTGAGGAGGTGAGGACAGATGTAGAGGGCAGAGGTCCAGGGTAGAAGGGGAGACCGGGAAACAGGCAAGGGCGCCGGCGCCTCTTCGCACGGGGCCCCCGCAGCTCCCGGCTGCCTTCCCGGCTGCGCTCGGCCCCGCCCCTCAGTCCGGCCCCTACCCCACTGTCTTTCCCGCCCCCGAGGCGGGTCAGGGGAAATACCCTCCTTGGGGACTTTTGGTACCCGAGCAAGTGTGCAGCCCCGTACATTCCCAGAACCCTGGCGTCCAGCCGCGTTCAGTCCCTACAATCTCGCCGGCCTCCCCACCGGATACGCTCCAGAACTCGGGCGCGACGAGGACCCACATCACGCCTCTGCTGTCTTCCCCAACCAGGGAGCCGGCTCTCAGGGGACCTTGACCCAAAGGGTTGTGCACCAGAGGGAACTGAAGGGACAATCTATGCAAAAGGGGAGACACTCCAGGGAAGATCTGGAGCCAGGAGGCACTTCTCTTAAAGTGGGAGCCACATAGTCAACTTACACGCCTCGGGGTCCCTAGGAGGAGGTGCAGTGGAGTCAGGCGTCGGGAGAGAGGAAGAGGAGGAGAGAGGCGAAGGGAGATCCGGAGGGAGGGAGGGAAACAGAGGAGGAGGGAAGAGGGAGCCTAAGAGGAGGGACGGAGACGCAGACTGGGGGCCAGGCGGGGGCGGCGACCGCTTTGTCTACGGACAATGGGGCGAGGGAAGGGGGCGCAGGGAGGAGCCCGGCGAAGGGCGGGGCTTCGCTGCCCTCCTTCCCGCGTGGACTCTGGTGGGACTTCTCTCTTGCTGTGGCTATCCCCTCGCTCTCCGTTGTCTGTCTCCAGAGACCTTCACCCGCTTCCTTCCTTGCAGCCCCGAAGAAGCGGGGTGTCCAGACCCACTTCTCCAGCTGGCCGACCCGGGGCGGCGGCCCGTGACTCAGGCCCCCTGAGGGACATGGGGAGGAAGCGGCAGCTGCTTGGAGTCGGACCCGCCCTTCCCATCTCTCGCCGCTCCTCCCCACGCTTTTTCTTTCCCTAGCCAGTCTTTGTTACCGTGGCAGAGAAGGCGGCTGCCAGGCCCTGGGGTCTGAGGCAAAATGGCTTTGGGAGTTCGCTCTCCTCCCAGAGAGTTATTCTGTCTCCCGTGGGTTCCCTGATTTATACGCGGAGAAACTAATATTTGGAGGGAACAGGACTGGACGACTGAGAGATGGGGCGGGTCCATGGGGTGTGGCCCCAGCCTTGCGATCGTTTTAGAGTGCTCGGCTATCACCGCAAAAACTAGGTCTCATCTTCCTTCCCACAATTGGTTCTGCGGCTTGAGAGTCATGGACAGACAAGTGGATATCATATGTATAAAATTTTATTTTTTCTGCAGCGCATATCCTTTGGGAGAGCAGGGAGCCCTGAGTCAACCCGAGTTAAAATCGGGAGACGTCGCCTTAGGAGACCACACAGAGCTGTAGGGAAAGACCTAAGGAGAAACTAAGGCAGGAGTGGGGAGGAAGCACAGCCGCGGTACAAAAGAGCCACTACTTATAAACTTTCAGATAGGCCCTGACATAGCTCCCTGAGGTGGAAACATGGAAGGGAATCCCTGAGGTGCAGAGCCAATAACAGTGCCAGGGGAGTGAGTGCTCCCCAGTGTGAGCTGAGGTGCTCCCCTGTGTGAGCTGACCCAGTGTGTGTGGAGGTCATGCTCTAAGAGAAAAGGAGACTCATGAGTTTTGTAACCATTCTTGGCTGGTGAGAGGCGGATCTTGAAGACCAGTGGAGGAAACTTTGAATAAGAATTCAGGATCAAGATTCAGGAACTGAGTTCTCCAGCAGGAGAGGGCACAGCCCCTTCAGGGCATGACTTCCAACCTCCTCCGCGGTCTGAAGCAAACTCCGTCTGGATACTAAGGGATTTGATTTTGAGGTGGGAAGTAAATTCAGGGCTTAGAACTAGCTCCTCACTCTGCTTCCCCATCCTGAGGTCTGGAGAGAAGGTGGAGTTTTCTTTGTAGCTGAGACCGAAGGTAGCGGAGATCTTGCTGGTCAAGCCCATGAGCCAAGCCCAGGTAGAGGGTAAAGAGAAGAGCCAGGAGGAGCCGATCGGTGCCCAAGGTGGGGACCACCCACAGCACAGTCAGCAGCTCCACACACACTGGGTGTCGAAGGTGGGAAAAGAGTCTCAGAGCCCGAGGAGACTTCAGGGACAGGGGCTCGCCCAGTCCCAGCACATGGTAATAAACCTGGAAGAGAGAACATCACGGAACTCAAAGTCAAGCCCTCTATCTCAGTTGCCTCCGTCCTCTTCCCAGCATCCACCCTCAAAGCCCAGGAGACCTACAGTCACTCTCCTTTAAGGCAAGCTGGAGGAAAACAGAGGCACTACAAAGCCGAGAGAAGTCAGAAGAGTTCAGGAGGGAGAGACTTGCAGACGCAGATCTCACGTAGGGGTGTGGGATTCTCACCTGCTTGAGGCCCATCAGTTCAGCGTAGTCAAAGACCAGAAGGATGCTAAAGATGAGGAGCCAGGAAACAACGTGGAGCACAAAGCAGAGGAGAGGTACCCAGGTGGCCCATGGTTCAGCCCGAGCCTCCCATAACACTGGGCCTCTGGGTGTAGTCTCCCAGTACCGCATCACCAACTGGGGAAAGATGAGAGACTGGGCACACCAGTGGTCTCCCTTGCCCCACAATAACCTACGAGGACTCTTTCCGACAGGTATAAACAGTAAATATTTACCATGTGGAGGGTTCTGGGAGGGGTACCAAGGACATGAAGATGGCCCATCCCTACACAGGATTTTTTGGAGACTGGACGGGATGGGGGCTGGTGGATAATAATCACTCAACTAGCCTATGCCAAACATCCATGAGAATACCAACTGGAAGACAAGTGCTATTGTGAGGCCTAGGGAGGTTGTAGGATAAGAACCCGGGAGGAATTCAGAGCTGAAGCAATAAAACATGAACAATGTTGCAAAGGTGAGACTCTCTTAGTGTGCTGGGGAATGTCAAATATATACAGCTTTGCTGATAGGAGAATATGCCCAGGAGGGATGGAGGCTGAGCTCTGCATGTTCTTTCGGTTCCACCAGTCTCCCTTGGCCAGGCCTCATACCTGCAAGGCCAGGGCTGTGCACGCCACATAGAGCGACCTCTGAAGGACGCCAAAGTACCGGGATGTCCACGCCTTCACTGCCTCAGTCGCCATAAGGCTGTGCTGTACCACAAACAGTAGCAGCAGACATAGATCCCAAGCCAAGGAGGCAAGAATGCTCCGGTCCTGCAGGGCAGCCAACCACCCGTGGCGGGCATCTGAGGGAGTTGGGAAGGAAAGGGACAAAAGGCCAGTTAAGATGGCTAGGACATTCCCCTAACCACATCTTTGGAAGCTCTATGTCAAGCCCCTGATGCTTTCAAGATCTTGTCAAGGCCATTCCCAGTTCACTCTGCTGTTCCTTCAATCTTCCATCTTCTCTAGGTCTCCTCCTGGGGAAGGTTTTTAGGTAGGGTCACCTTTAAAAACAAGGTGGGAGGGCTGGGGAGATGGCTCAGTCTATGTAGTGTTGTATAAGCCCGAGGACCTGAATTCAAGCCCAGCATGGTGGTGTGTGCCAGTAATTTTAGTGCTGGGAAGGCAGGGACAGAAGAATCCCCAGAGAGTCTTAGTGGTTAACAACACTTGCTGTGAGGACCCAGCTTGGTTCTCAGCATCTACATGGCAGCTCACAGCTATCTATAACCCCAGTTCCAGGTGAGCCATCGAACCTCTTGGTTTGCCTCAGGTCTCTGTAAAAAAAAAACAACTATGTCCCAAGAATATGTGGGAGATAGGGCTGGAGAGATGGCTCATCGGTTAAGAGCACTGGCTAGAGCAGGGAAGTGGTGGTGCATATCTTTAATCCCAGGACTTGGGAGGCAGAGGCAGGTGGATTTCTGAGTTGGAGGCCAGCCTGGTCTACAGAGTGAGTTCCAGGACAGCCAGGGCTACACAGAGAAACCATGTCTTGGAAAACCAAAAAAAAAAAAAAAAAAAAAAAGAGAGAGAGAGAGAGAGAGAAAGAGAGAGAGTGCATTGGCTAGGAGGCAGAGGCAGGTGGATTTTTAAATTCGAGGCCAGCCTGGTCTACAGTGAGTTCCAGGACAGCCAGGGCTATGCAGAGAAACCCTGTCTCCCCCCTCCCCCCTCAATAAGCACTGGCTGCTCTGGCTGCTCTTCCAGAGGTCCTGAGTTCAATTCCTAGCTACCACATGGTGGCTTACAACCATCTGTAATAGGATCTTATGCCCTCTTCTGGTGTGTCTGAAGACAGCTAAGGTTTACTCATATACATAAAATAAATAAATCTTAAGAAAGAAAGAAAGAAAGAAAGAAAGAAAGAAAGAAAGAAAGAAAGAAAAGCATGGTGGCCCACACCTTTAATCCCAGTACTCGGGAGGCAGAGGCAGGCGGATTTCTGAGTTTGAGGCCAGCCTGGTCTACAGAGTGAGTTCCAGGACAGCCAGAGCTATACAGAGAAACCCTGTCTCAAAACACCAAAATAAATAAATAAATCTTAAAAAAAAAAAAAAAAAAGAATACATAGGCCTCTGAATTCCAAGCCAGCTGGGGATACATAGAAATACCCTGAAAAAAAAAACCCAAAAACAAACAAACAAACAAACAAACAACTCAAGGTTGTCCTTCAGCAGCCGTTTGCACTGCACACACAGGAGCACAAGCACACATTCCACAATTATATTCATTCACACACACACACACACACACACACACACACACACAAGCAAGCAAGGAGACTAGGGAAGTGGTCTTTGGTGTGGTTTTCTTGTTTGCTTTTCCAAGACAGGGTATCTCTACATACATAGTCCTCACTCAATAGATCAGGCCTTGAAATCAGTAATGATAGACCTTCAATCAAGAGATCCGTTTGCCTCTGCCCCCTCCAATAATAGGGTTAAAGGTGTGAGCTACCACATCTCGCTGTCTGGGGTTTTCTAGCAGCGTTTCCCCTTTTTTATCTTTCTCCTTCCCCTGGCTCTCCTCACAAAACCCCACCCCCACCCCGGGCCGTACTCTGTCAGTCTTCACTCGCAGCTTTCTGCACAAGACTAATCTTGGAGTTTCTGATTTAGCCTCCGCTCCCTTCCCAGCAGCGCCTCCCAGCTTTGGCGGTTTCCCTGTCATTTGTTTCCATGCCCCGCCCTCGCCACGCTGCTTCGGCTCCTCCTCTCCGCTTCAGCTCGCCCTGGATCCCTGCGGCTCACCGGGACCGCCAGACTCCGGGATCCCTCCAAGCAGCGGCCTCAGGGAGGTGAAACGCACGAATTCCACTCCGGTGCCAAAGGCCAGGATGAAGGAGGCGAGGGCCGCAGGAACCAGCAGCAGCGCCGGTGCCATGGCGAGCAGCGCGGAGCCTGAGGAGAAGGCGGGCTCAGGGTTCCCGCGACTGCTGGCCCTGCCCAGGTCCCGCCTCCTTGGGGGTGCTGGCGGCAAGGCGGGGACCGCGAGCGGCGCGTCACAGCGCGGAGTTGGAATCCCAGGCGTCGTCAGGGCAGCTGGTCTGCGGCTACCCTTGTGGGTCGAATCTCAGCGCTGTCAGTGTTCTCGAGGAAAGTGAAGACAGAGCCTCCCTTGCGTGGAAACATAAAGAACATCTTGTTTTTAAAGATAATCACTCCTTATTCTCCAGCCTCAATCCCTGATGTGCTGGGGTTACAAACGGCGCCACCCCGCCCAACATAGATTTTTGTATAGTGACCGTTTTAGAGCTGGGTGTGGTGGCTCGTGCCTGTAATTCCAGTACTCGGAAGGGTGAGGCAGGAGAATTTGAAGTTAGCTTGGACTGCATATGGAGACCGGTTCCGAAAAAGCCATTAAAAAAAAAAAGAGAGAGAGAGAGACAAGGTCGGGAGATGGTGGCATATGGATCTCCAAGTTCCAGGCCAGCCTGGCCTATATAGTCAGTTCTAGGATAGCCAAAGACTACACAGAGAAACCCTGTCTCTAAAACCAAAGACCGAGTAATGAAAGGCTCAATCACCATAGCTATCCAAGTACAGGGTCCTCAGAAGACAAGAGCTGATTCTCTCAGATTACAGATAGAGCAAGGGCAGGGAGGCTGGTTGCTCCCAAGACGTCTGGACCAAGTTCTAATGCATTGTATAGCACTTTTCCTCCCCACCCTGATCTCTGCTTGGGAAATGTATTGAGTGGGCTCCATCTGTGAATGTTTTTGAAGAAGTTCTGTACTTACATTTATTTTGCCTTTATGTGTATTGATGTTTTGCTTGCATGTATGTGAGTGTCAGATCTTGGAGTAACAGTGGTGAGCTGCCATGTGGGTGCTGGTATTTGAACCCAGGTCCTCTGGAAGAGCCCAGTACCCTCAACCACTGAGCTCTCTCCAGCCCCCACTTGGACTGCTCAAAAAAAAAATGTATATATATTTTTAATGGCAGAATCTAGCCAGGTGGTGGTACACGCCTTAATGGCAGAATCTTCATGTAGCGCAAGATGGCTTCGAACTTGCTGTTATGTAGCTGAGAATCATCTTGAGCAGATCCTCTTGCCTCTGCCTCCAAGTGCTGGGATTATGGCCTAGCATCACATCCTGGCTCCACTGATCTTCTAGACACTGTGAAGTGGTCCCAGAAGAGCTTATAGGTGGGAAACAAGCAGTTGACTATGTGTGGTTTCTCTTTAACCTGTTTCCTCCTTAAATCATAATGCAAGCTCTAGGGAGGCAAATGCCTAAGGCTCACTGTCCATCCAGCCCAGCCTAAGGGTGCCCCATGTCCCAGTGAGATTCCCTATCTCAAAGAAAAACAAAGTGGCCCGAGGAAAGACATCCAAGGCTGACTTCTGGCCTCCACAGGCATCAAATGAACAATGGTCTAGGACTACTGCTTAGCGGTGAAGCTTTTGAGCAGCATTTCAGGAAGCCTTAGATTCAACCCCCGGCACCACCAAAAAAGAAAAACCTTAAAGATCAAGCATATAACTGGGGTGTGAATGAGTTGTAAAGCAATTGCCTGTCATGAGTTGGGCCTCATTTGTGCCAACCACCAATAGTTCTCTAAGCTTATACATAATTCACTGCAGGAAAATATAAAGTAAGCAACTTTTTTATTGAAGTGAAATTCATAAAGCAAAAAAACCCAACCCTTTTATACATTAGTACTTAATATTCTGCATTATGTACAATCACTTCCTCTTTCTGATTCCAAGTCTTTCAACTCCCCACAGGGGAACACTAGACCCCTTGAACAGCTTCTGTGTACTCATGGTCTGGCAAGCATCAATTTGCTCTTACCTTTGTGAATTCACACCACACTTTATATATTATTATGCAGGTGGAATCAAACCTGTCCCTTTTGTCTCGCCCTTGTGTTAGGGTGTCTTTGACCACCTTCAAATACTGTGTTTTCACTTCATGTCTGAACATTGCTTTCTGTGCAGACAGTATATATGCTCATCCTTGCTGAACAAAAATCTTCAGCTTTTCTATATTTGGAAAGAGGTGAGGGGCTGGGAATAAGGTTTAGTGGTAGAGGCTTTGCCTAGCATGCATAAAGGAAGGAAGCTCCAGGTTCAAGCCCCAGCCCAACCAAAAAGATAAAACATCAAGTGCTTTTCATTTTTGAATCTTTTGCAGTTTAGACTGGCCGCCAGTTTGGTATGTAGCCAAAGCTGACCTTGGGGGCGGAAAAACAAAACAAAAACCCAAAAATCCACGATGAGCTTGAACTTCTGATCCTACTAGCCTTTACAGGGACTGCTGGGATTACATACCAAATGCATGTTTAAAAGTTTTCTTTGCAGCCGGGCGTGGTGGCACACGCCTTTAATCCCAGCACTCGGGAGGCAGAGGCAGGCGGATTTCTGAGTTCAAGGCCAGCCTGGTCTACAAAGTGAGTTCCAGGACAGCCAGGGCTATAAAGAGAAACCCTGTCTCGAAGAAACAAAACCAAACAAAACAGAGTTTTTTTTGCTTACAGAACAGTCTTGCTGGGTCATAGAGTGACCAGGCAGGCACAACGAGCACTGACTCACCTTACACATGTCCAGAGAAAATGGCAAAAAACAAACCAAAAAAAATTTTTTCCTTCTCTTTCGAGACAGGATTTACTCTGTTAACAGCCCTGACTGTTCTAGAACTCACTCTGTAGCCCAGGCTAGCCTTGAAATCAGAGCTCTGCCTGCGTCTGCCTCCCGAGTGCGCCACCACGCCCGACTCTCACGCTGTAGCCCAGGCTGAACTGGCACTGGTGAGCTTCCTACTTCAGCCTCCTAAGCACTGGGGCTACAGGCAATGCCCACGGCTAGCTCTGCTTACTTTGAAATAACTTTGCTACTGTTTACTGCAGAGGACAAGCCAAACACCAGCAGTATTCATGAGTTCTACTTTCTCCACATCCTGGAAAGTAGCCAACTTTAAAAAACAAATACAATTTACTCTAAATTAATAATAATAATAAATGAAGTGCAAGTTCAAATCCATTGTGTCTCCACACAGAAACCTGCCACCAAGAAGGCAGAGTGAGCACTGAGCTACTGGAGATGACCACAGCTAACTGCCAACACTGCAAAGCAGAGCAAGTACAGCAAAACTAAAGCCTTTCCTAGCCACACCCATGAGCTACCCTCATCTTCTCAACCAAGCACTCCTGGGAGCTGCTTCATGTTGAGTAGAACCCCGGGAAGTAAAGAGAAAATGCTGGCTTCTGGACAGGAGGTAGAGTCAGGGCACTGAGCCTGGAGCAGCTTCCTCGGAGCACAGCTGGGCAGATGGCAGGTGCTCGGTAGAGAGCCATACCCAGCTCAGGTGAGCCAACTAAAAAACTGGCTATCTTAGGAAAAAAGTTCCCTTTTTTCCCCAAAACATTTTAGGCCTTATTCACATTCCCCAAACAGTTACGATGATACAATATACCTTAGGCCTTTGTGAAACCCTGGGGTTTGTTGTTTGATTTGGTTTTTGAGATGGGGTCTCATTATGTACCTCTGGCTAGCCCAGAACTCAGAAAAATATGATTACTTCTGCCTCCCAAGTGCTGAGATTAAAGGTGTGAACCACCTTGCCCCGTCTTAATTGTGTATGTGTGTGTTCCTTTTTCCAAGTGTTTTCTAGGACTGTTCGATGGTCTGAGAAGGTAAAGGTACATATTTTTTTAGGTAGATGACATTTCCAAATTGGAGAGAACAAAGGCCTCTGGTGTGGCTTCCTGCTTCAGCACTCCAGTCAGGAGGAACTCAGGAGAGAGGAGGGGTAGCCCCAGGCGGGATGGAATAGCACAGCGTGGTAGGTCTTCAGTGCAAGTTATGATGACTCGGTGAAGCTGTGAAGAGACAGCAAAGACGGTTAGGAAGGAACTTTGAAACAGATGCAGGACCCATTAAGCTGTTTCAGAACTGAACCTACACACACACAACACACTCACGCAAACGTTCAACCTACCCTCCCCTGTCTTTGAAAAGGGTTTCATATAACTAACCCAAGCTGGCCTGCAATTTACTACATAGTTAAAGATAACCTTGAGCTTCTGATCCTCTTGTCCCCATTTCCAGAGTGCTGGGATTACAGGTAGGTATTATGTGTATTAGGTATCAAGCCCAGTTCTGTATATGCTAGGAAACAGGCTACCGACCAAGCTCCATTCCCAGCCCCCACTGCAGCTTTTATCATAATCTGCATGAGACACAGAATATAGTGGGATAAGATAAAAACGATGCAAACAAGGGAACACAGGAAAGTCCTGACTGAGGAATATTCTCAGGGACAGCTGGTCTCCTCCCTGCTGGAAGTCAATTCCTACAAAGGCAGGGGGTGGAGTGAGGGCGAGGGGCACTACACAATAGAGAATCAGAAAATATAATAAATACATGGAGCTGGGTGGTGGTGGTGCACGCCTTTAATCCCAGCACTTGGGAGGCAGAGGCAGGCGGATTTCTGAGTTTGAGGCTAACCTGGTCTACAGAGTGAGTTCCAGGACAGCCAGAGCTCTACACAGAGAAACCCAGTCTCGAAAAAAAAAACAATAAATAAATAAATAAATAAATAAATAAATATTATGATTGGGGGTCACCATAACATAAGGAACTGCATTAAAAGGTTGCCTGGAAGCTGGGCGTGGTGGTGCACGCCTTTAATCCCAGCACTCGGGAAGCGGAGGCAGGCGGATTTCTGAGTTCGAGGCCAGCCTGGTCTACAGAGTGAGTTCCAGGACAGCCAGGGCTATAAAGAGAAACCCTGTCTCAAAAAACAAACAAACAAACAAACAAAAAAAGGTTGCCTGACTACAGAAAAAAAAAAAAAAAAGGGAAGGAAGGAAGGAAAAAAAAAGAAAGAAGTGTAACATTATTGAAACTATTAACTATGGGCGCAAAGCAAAGTATATCTATCTATTTTTGACCCAAGCTTGCTTCCCACCATCTACATGGTAGCTCCCAACAATATGTAACTCCAGTCTCAGGGGATCCAATACCCTCTACTCTCTTCTGCCCTCTACCAGCACAAGGTGCACAAATAGTGCCGACATACGTTCAGGCAAAACATCTACACACACAAAATAAGTCTTTTTCTTTGTTTCCTTTTTTTTTTTTCTTTGAGACACAGTTCTGGCTGTCCTGGAACTTGCTATGTAGACCAGGATGGCCTCAAATTCAGAGATCTTCCTGCCCCTGCCTCCTGAGTGCTGGGATCATCACCATGGCCAGCTCAATAAATAATTTTTTCCCTCCCAGCCCCCCTTTCCTTCTCCCTCTTGCTCCAGACCACTTGCTCTGGCCCCCGTTCGCTACAGCCCCGAATAACTAAATCTTAATAAATTAATCAGTCACTTAAACGAAAAGAAAGCCAAAAAGGCTTCTGACTTCCTGGCTGCTGGAGTTACAATGCTTGTGAGCCCTTCTGTGGGTGATGGATGCAAACGCTTGTGCTCATGCTAGAGCAGCAAGTACTCCTAACCACAGCTGTCTCTCCAGCCCCTCTTCTCTGTGTGTAAAATAGACTTAAAAAAATGTTAGGGTGGGGGTGGGGGTGAGTAAGAAAGGGACATGCAGGAGGCAGAGGCAGGTGGATCTTGAGTTCAAGGCCAGCCTGGTCTACAAAGTGACCTGGTCTACAAAGTGACAGGACAGCCAGGGCTACAGAGAAACCCTGTCTCGAAAACCCAAAAAAAAAAAAAAAAAAAGAAAGGGACACGCAGTCCCAGGGGCTTCCATGAGTATATACCTAGAACTTCTCCTCATGCTTCAAGTCCCATGTGCTAAACTGCCAATGTGGAGCACCATATCTGGCTGCTTGAAAATGTTTAAACCTTAAAAACAACACTGAGGCTGGGGTGGGGAAGGGGTATAGGAAACTTTTGGGATAGCATTTGAAATGTAAATAAAGAAAATATCTAATAAAAAATAAAAAAATAAGTACCTGACACCAAAACAAGACAAAAACAAAAAAACAACAACACCGAGTCCCTTTGAGGCCAGCACCTCTTCCTCTCTTCCCTCATTCTTGTTCCTCTTTCCCTCCATCATTCCTCCAACCCTCTCTTGTTCCCACTTCCTATGCTTGCCATACCTTATAGGAGTGAGGCATGCTGGGCAGGAAAGTGCCTCCACAGCAACTGATGATCTCGCCCATCTGAGGGGGGGGTGGCTGCACGCCAGGGGTCACATGAATCTCATAGTCCTAAGAGAGGAATGATGGAGACAGACACCTGCAGTGACAGGCCAAAGGCACTGGGAAACCTCTAAGAGCTCCAGGGGATAGGACGGCAGCGTGGTGCAGAAGACAGACTCTTATTTACCTCCAGCAGTCTTCGTTCCCGAGCCCGGCACAGGGAATCCCGAAGGCTGAAGCTAAAGTTCTTCTCTTGCTCAGGATCAGTCACTAAGTAGTCATCAGGCGGCAAGAAGCAACCAGCCTTTCGGGACTAAGGAACAGGCAGAACTGTTGTTTATCTGAAGTGACCGTTTTGTGTCTTGTTTGTCCTTCCCAGTGCTGAGGATTGACCTCAAGACTTCAAGCATGCTAGGCAAGTGCTCTGGTACTGAGTCATCCCAGCCCTGTATCTTCTCAAAGCAGCCCACTGCTTCGCTAACCCAGTTCTCCATCTCCTCCCTCCCACTACTTCCCCACTGCTAGGTGAGCAGTCCTTTCCAGCCATTCGTCATCTCCTGGCTTCTCACCTGGTACAGCCAGTTCAGGGACAGGATGGGAATTCCCTTCCCCAGGGCACACAAGAACTTGACTGTCCTGCGGATGCGATCAGTAACTAAGTGGGAGGCCTCATTTACTGAGCTGGCCAGACTGCCTCCCAGAGCCAGCACTGCACGCTCGCCACGAGAATCCATGACTCCTGTGAACAGTACCTGGGGGGGGGGGGGGGGGGGAGCGGGGTATGGTATAAAGATGGTCACAGCAACCCACACTAGCAGCACCCATCTCTCAATCCCCAGCACCTTGTTTTCTACCTTGGGGGCTGTTTCTTGGTTAGGTTTAGTTCGCCGGCTTCGAGTTGGTTTTCCCTGGGTCACTTCTTCTGCATGGTCCCTCTTTCTCTTTTCTGGTGTTGGAATTGCAGTCTCTTGAGGCTGAAAAGCATCTCAGTGAGAATTCCTGAGCTCTGTAGCTCTTGCTCCTAGCTAGGGACATCCCCACCCCACCCTCAGCTCTCCTCTCACCTCTTCCTTCACTTCTGTTTCTACAGGTTCTTCCTTGATGACTACAGTTTTCTGGGAGGCTTGTCTTCTGGGACGTTTTTGACGGGGTGAGTCTGTGGTAGTGAAACGCTTCTTTCAGTTTTGAGAAGCCTTAGGCTGGGGCTTAGGAATGGGCCCTGAGCTCCCAGCTGCTTCATTATGCATCAAGGGCATGGCAGGCTCAAGAGTGGTTGTAACTGACTCACCTGCTTCTGATGCTCCTGAGCTTTGGCTGGCTGAAGATTGGGGCTCAGGTTCAGAGAGGGCAGAGTAAGACTTATGACCCAGAGGGACTGTGCGGGAACCCTGCTTCCCAGCAGCCCTTCGTTTCCTTTGGTGATTGGCTTGTGGAATGGGCTCTGGGGTAACAGGCTGGGCTATGGGGACAGGAGGCTTGAGATCAGGGGTACTGGAAACTGGGGAAGCACTTAGGGGTGAAGACTGTAGTGTTAAGCTCTGATCTGTAACCTTAGGGGTGACAAGATGGTCTGTAGAGGTGGAAGGCTCAAAATCAGGGGCCACTGGCCCAACTGATTCACAATCTTCAGTGGAGGGTTTATATGTCCTTCCCTGAGTGACCAGAGCTGTAGGCTTAGGGGCAGGCTGTTTTTTAGAAGTGAAAGGCTGGAGTTCAGGGGTTGTGGGGACACTCGCTTCAGGAGTCTTGACAGCAGACCTACGTGTCCTAGCCTGAGATGAGGGCTCACGGGTATCAGGCTGTTCTGTGGAGGTGGATGGATGGAATTCAGGGCCAGTTTGGACAACTGGTTCCGGGGTCCTGATAGACTTACTTGATCTACCCCGAGAGGCCCGAGATGTGAGGTTAGGGGTGACAGGCTGTTTTGCAGAGGTAAGAGGCTGCAGCTCAGGACCAGTGGGGACAACTGATTCTGGGGTCTTGATAGAAGACTTACTTGGTCTACCTCGAGTGGCCCTAGGTTCAGGGATAACAGGCTGTTCTATAGAGGTGAGAGGCTGAAGTTCAGGGCCAGTGGAGACAACTGATTCTGGGGTCCTGACAGAAGACTTACGTGGTCTGCCCCGAGTGACCCGAGAAGTGGGTTTAGGTATGACAGGTTGTTCTATGGAGGTGGGAGGTTGGAGTTCAGGGCCAGTAGAAATAAGTGGTTCTGGGGTCTTGTTGGGAGATTTACTTGGCCTGCCCCGAGTGGCCCGAGGTTTGCGGTCTGGGGTGACAGACTGTTCTGTGGAGGTGGGAGACTGGATCTCGGGACCTGTGAGAAGTGGTTCAGGCATCTGTACCCTGCCCTCAGTGACCTGGGACGTAAGTTTTGGGATGACAGGCTGTTCTGTGGAGGTGGAAGGCTGGAGTTCAGGGTCTACAGGGACAATCAGTTCTGGGGTCCTGGTAGAGGACCTATTTGCCCTGCCCCGAGTGGGTCGGGATGTTGGTCTAGAGGCAGCAGGCTGGTTTGTGGGGCAGGTAGTATTTGGCTTAAGGGCAGCAGAGGAATGCGGGGAGGGGGTCATCCTGGAGGACCGCCGTGGCCTGACATTAGGCTTTGTGTGAAGACTCTCAGGAAGGGGTATCTCAGAAGAAGAGGTCGAAAACAGAGGCTGAGGTGTAGACTGCTTTTGGCTCTGAGAGGTGAGGAGACTCTGAGTTGAAGCTTCAGGCACTGAAGAAAACAGGCAGTGGTCTGGGGGCTCTGGATCACCCTGAGAAGGAGGAGAAGCAATTGACAAAAGACACCAAGAAAGAGGTGGACAAGGATCTTTAACTTTTTTTAGTGTTTCTATGAAGTCATAGCTCATGTGCCTTCAGTGTCCTCCACTGACTCTTCTAGCTTAATTTCCAAGTGCTGGGACCAAAGGCCTATTTGCATGTTTGGTTTGATTCTATTTATGGTCACAGGACACTCACTGGCACCTTTCTTTCTGTGACCTCTCTTTAGGCTGGGAACTCCTTGGGGAAGGAAACAATCTTTTGGACACCGTAAGGGATTCCTAACCCTAATACTTCAGTGCAGTGATATGCACAGGTGTGTATGGCAACTAAGACATGGCTGGGGCAAAAGAGGGATGAAACACAAAGAGATCTCTGGGTCAATATAGGGAACTATGGGTGGCAGGACACAGGAATGGAAACCAATTAATAAATGACGAACAAGAAAACTGGGAGCTGGGCATGGTGGCACACTCCTTTAATCCCAGCATTCGGGAGGCAGAGGCAAACGGATTTCTGAGTTTGAGGCCATTCTGGTCCACAAAGTGAGTTCCAGGACACCCAGGGCTATTCAGAGAAACCCTGTCTCGAAAAACAAAACAAAACAAAACAAAACAAAAAGGAAACTGGGAACATGGGATCAGGGAGACAGGTCAGTAGGCAAAGCAAACACCAAGACCTGAATTTAATCTCCAGAACCCATGTAAAAAGGACAGGTATAGTGGCTATGTTTTGAATCCCAATGCTAGAGAGGTAGAGATAGGAGAATTCCTGAAGCTTGCTGGCAAGAATCTTAGTCTACTTCAGCATATTCTAAGCCAGTTTAGGATCCTGACCACCACCACCCTTCTAAAAAGCTGGGTAGTCCCTGAAGAACAACACACAAGACTATCACTTGCCTTCATCATGCACTGCCCCTAAACACAAACCCTCACAAACATGCACAAATGTACATGCAGTGAGAAAATGGGAAGTATAGACAAAGAAAGATTAAAGGAAGGCTAGGCAAAGGGCTGTAGAGGAATGATAAGAAAGCAGCTCACCCTGGAAGCCTTTCCAGCAGGTGTCGTCTGGCAACTCAAGCGGCCTAGTCAAAGAATAAAACAAGACTGGCTGAGTGTTGTGCAGCCCGCAGCTCAGATACTAACTGCCATGAGGACTACATACCCCTTGGCTCCCCTGCCTCACACTTACCTCTCTGCTGCCTCCCAGGGCTCAAAGGGTCTCCCTTTCCTCCATCTGCCTGGCTCCCTGTGATTATTGGGGCTGATGCAAGTCCCTCAAGGTCCTTCACCCCAACTCCAGGCTTTAGTGTTAGACTAGCAATTTGCCCTTTCTGATCATGGCTCCCTTCCTCTGTCACCCCTCTATCTGGAGTCACTTCTAAATCAGCTGGCTCCCATTCTCTCTTTGGTTCTGGTTTCTCTACTTTTCTCTCTCTCTTCTGTGAGTCTTTGGACATCTCTATTTCTACCTCCAAACTCTCCCTATTCCCTTCAAGATCCTTGTCAGCCTCTTTTCTCTGACTGTCTCTAGCTAACACCTTCTTTGGCTCTCTGTCCTTTGTCCCCTGAATTAGTTCTTCTCCTATCACATCTCTCTCACTGTTTTCTGTTCTTCCCCTGATTTCCCTCTCCAATGGCTCTCTCTCAGGGGTCATCCTGTCTGCCATTTCCTTTGGTATACCCATGGCTTTCTCCACAGTCTGTATCTCTCTGCCTTCAATTCTCAACAGCTCTGTGTGAACTGGGCTGGTATGAACCAGATGTTGGTGTCCTGGTGGTTCCCTAGGCAGAGATGGTTGAGATCCATGAGCTTCATGAAGCTCAGAAGTCTCTGACTGTTCTCTTAGACAGAACGGCTGTGTAGCCAAGACTTCCCAAGGCACATCCAAGGTATCTGCACCTAAACAGGATGAGAGAAAGGAGATAAGTACACAGGTAAAAAAGGCACTAAGGTTGAGAACGAAGGCAGGCTCGCAGCAAACAGCTACATGGGTTACAAAAGGGAAGCTGGGAGTAGGGTGGTGGTTCTAACACTGAATGCTATTCAGGAGATTATAACCTCACGCACAGCTTCCCTCAGGAACTTCATTTGAAAAACAAGGACTGGGGATGTGGTTTAGGAAAACACTCATTTTAGGAGAATACTCATTTGGCATGCATAAAGCCCTGATTAAATCTCCAGAGAGAATGTAGAGTGTAAAAATTTTTGAGTTTTTGGGTTAACCCCAAATCTCCTGAACTAGAATCAGAGTAATCTAGGCAATCTAATTTTTACTTGTTATTTTATTTTTTAAGACTTATTCTAAAATTTTTTATTCACATGTATATGTGTATACCATGTGTGTGTGGGGTACCCAGAGAGTGATGAAATCTCCAGAAGTGCTGTTACAGATGGTTGCCAGCTGCCTGACATGGGTGCTGGACTCTGGTCCTCTAAGATGATTGCCACTCTTAACCACTGAGCCAAGCCCATTTTGTTGGATTTGTTGTTGTTGTTTGAGACAAGGTCTCATTCAGTCAAGGCCTCAAACTTTCTATGTAGTCCAGGATGGCCCTGGGCTCCTGCCTCTGCTTCCCAAGTTCTGGGATCACAAGTGTGTGTGTCACCATGTCTGGTATAGGTTCTTTTCTTGAATAACAAAAGAATATGAAAAGTGCGTCTGCGGATACAGCTCAGTGGTTAGAGAGCTCATCGAGCAAGCATATGAAGTCCTCGTCCATCCCTAGCTGGGTGGCACACACCTGTAATCCCAGCCCTTGGAGAACCAGCAGTTCAAGGTCATCCTCAGCTACAGGAACTCTTTGTCAACAAACAAACAAGAATATGAGGGGCTGAAGAGAGAGCACTGGTGGCTCTAGCAGTCCTGAGAACCCACATGGCAGCTTACAACTCCAGTTCCAGGGAATAAGACCTCTTCTGACCACTGTGGGCACCAGGCATGCACATGGTGAACATATATATATATATATACATGCAAGCAAAACACTCATACATGTAACATAGGTAAATCTAACAGACAGTATATGAAAGGATGCAGAGGAAGAAAACAAGAAAGCAGGCAAAGTTGGGAATTCAGAGAGACTTCCTTGTACCTGGAGTCTGAAGGCTGAGATGGGAAGGTCCTGGCTCTTGTGGAAGAGTACATGGGAAGAGTTGGGTAGGCTCATTTTCCAAACTCTGGACAGCTGCCGAAGAAAAGGTGGGTAGAACACAGCTGGTCCCAGAACGCCAGGGTCTCATACCCTACTTGGCCACATCGCCTTTCAAGGCCCATCAGTGTAATCATCACCCAGCTCTTCCTGGTGCTCCCATCCACACCACACAATGTCCTCACCTTCTGGGTGCTGGCTCTCCCCTTCCACAAAGCACTGGGTAGCTGGAAGGCACAGATCTTCAGGTTCTGCTGGGAAGAGATGTGAGACAGATGAAAAATCAACTCTCATCCTAAAGACCTCTACAGTTCTCTCCTAATCCTTATACCCAATTTATTTTAAGGGCCAAAGGCAGAGCAGAGGGCAACACTTACCATCACAGCACTCTTTGGCACTCTTGGTCCTGCCCACATGTGCTTCTCTCTCCCTTCCTGTGGGGGTTTGGGCTCCCTCTCTCTGTGGCAGGGTGAGATCCCCTGAAGTATCTGTATGTATCACCACTTGCTCCACTGGTGCTGCAGGTGACCCGCTTTGGGACCTCACCTCAAGAGTACTTTCCTGCTCAGAAACAGCTGTAGCACACTCTGTCCCAGCATCTTCTGCTACTGGCTGCTGGCTAGGCCTTACAGAGGCTGCTGCCTCTGGTGAGGATGAGCCTTCCTGAACAGCTGTTTCCCAGGCTTCCTCAGGAGGCTGGGCTCCCTCTAGAGGCACCTGGTGCTTCTCCCCCAGGATAACAGATGGCCCTGGGACTTCCTCCTCCACTTGTGCTCTGGTCTTGCCTACCACAGCAAAGGAGGCCTGATTTACCACTAGATGGCTGCCAGGGGAGCTCATATCCATGTACTCATCTGCATCATTGGGCCTACGGGGAGGCTGGCTCTCTGGCTGTGTGACAGTAAGAGCCTCATCTACATCCATGGGACTGTCTGGGATAATCTCTCTCTTTCGCCCTGAGGATTCCTCCTCCACATCCGTGTCACTGTCTCTCCCAGAGGCACTCTGGCTTTGTTCTACAAGGACCTGTGGTTGGGACTTGACCTCTTCTGCGCCTGGGTCTCTACTCCACAAACCAATTCCTCTCTCTTTCAGATGGGCCAAAGTGAGTGCTGCTGAGACCTCCTCCTCCTCCTCCTCCTCCTCCTCATCTGTATCACTGTTGATCACCATGGGTGTGTGGTTTCTCTCTAGAGGGACATCCAGTGCAGTCTTGTCCTCCACATCTGTGCCACTACCAGCTAGGCAGTCCTGCAGATGTGCCACACCAGGTGCTTCAGGATCTCCTATACCAACTGCAAGTAGCACTTGGTTTTTCTTCACAGGGGCTACAGGGGGGGTCACAGGGATCCTCTCTTCTTCCACATCTGTCTCACTGTCCGCAAACCCAGGTTTGTGATCTTCGTCCACTTCTGTGTCACTGTCCTCTCCAAGAGTGGGGCTCCTCTCCAGAACTGACCCATCTGAGACCCCTGCCCTGCCTGCCTCCTTCTTGACTTTTGTGTCCTTCAATTTGTGCTCAGTAGGCTGAGCCTGTATGCCAGCTGTCGTTCCGTTAGCTTCAGGCTGCTCAGCTTCCCCTGCAGCACCACTGCTGTCAGCTAAAGAGGACTCCTCTACTCCTGGTTGCTGACCTTGTTCTTCATCAGTGTCACTGCCCAAACCAAAGGGTGAAGATGGCCCGGGGACACTTGGGGCCGGAGAAGAGACCTCTTCATCACTGCAAAGAAAAAGAATCCATAGAAAGTATGTCCTGGATAGAGACACCCCATTCAGCTATGAAGACCTTGAAAGCAGGCACTGCTGGTAGCTGTCTTCTCATCTCCACTGAGTATATCAGAAGTGCTCGGGCTGGAGAGATGGCTTACCGGTTAAGAGCACTGACTGCTCTTCCAAAGGTCCTGAGTTCAAATCCCAGCAACCACATGGTGGCTCACAACCATCTGTAACGAAATCTGATGCCCTCTTCTGGTGTATCTGAAGACAGCTACAGTGCACTTACATATGATAAATAAATAAATATTAAAAACAACAACAACAAACCACTGACTGATCTGAGTTCGAGGCCAGCCTGGTCTACAAAGTGAGTTCCAGGACAGCCAGGGCTATACAAAGAAACCCTGTCTCGGAAGGGGGGGGGGGGGGCGGACCACAACCAACAACAACAACAAAAAACAAAAAAGAACCCTGACTGTTCTTCTGAAGGTCCTGAGTTCAATTCCCAGCAACCATATGGTGGCTCACAATCATCTGTAATAGAATCTGACACCCTCTTCTGCTGTGTCTGAAAACAGCTACAGTGTACTCATATAAATATAATACATAAATCCTTAAAAAGAAGAAAAAGAAGAGGAAGAAGAGGAAGTGGTAGTAGTAGTAGTGCTCATTATGGTTTAATTCAGCTGGGGAAATATTATTCAGAGGCTCTTAGTGCCACCTTTCAAGATAATCATCTGGCAGGCAGTGGTGGCGCACCCCTTTAATCCCGGCACTTAGGAGACAGAGGCAGGCAGATTTCTGAGCTCGAGGCCAGCCTGGTCTACAAAGTTGGTTCCAGGACAGCCAGGGCTACGCAGAGAAACCCTGTCTCAAAAAAACAAAAACAAAAACAAAAACAAAAGCAAGCAAACATAAATATTCAGGTATCTGGTACTTTGGTACCCACCTTTCTGGAACTACTGTTGCTGAAGGGGATGCTGTATTCCTTTGTCCATTCGCCACACACCTTCCAGAAGGAAAATCTGGCAAGAACAGGAAAGAATAAATTGAGTTTATAGCCATCATCCCTGTCTTTTCATACCTATGCCAAAGGCACAAACTTACCCCCTTCTTCCTCTGAATCGGCAGCCAACAAAACTCTGGAATTTTGGGATTCTATCCGTATTCTGGGGGTTTTCTCTATAGTTAGAAGACTCCGAGGGACCAAGGGTGGTGGGACATCCAGGCGATGGTACTGGCAGGGAAAATCTGCAAACAGAATTAATTCCTGGTCCCTCAGACGATGGCTCACTCCAGGAGGTAGGACCCTAGGAGGCTTTACGATTTGAGTGCCATTGAGGCTCCCACAATCCTGGAGGATAGGGGCTTTGTTCCAAGCTGAGATTTCAATTACTGCATGCTGTTTGGAGATGGATGGAAAAGGCAGGGCCACAGAGCAGTCAGGGCTTCGACCAACTACATTCTTGCCAAGGTAGAGGGGGAAATCTGAGGATCAGAGAAAAAATATGAGAGTAAGGCCAGAGTCCTGCCCTGAAGATGTTCTGGTTAGATACCCTACTGCTCACTCAGAGCTCTTACAGGCGTTAAAAAACGACCAACAACAAAACCCTGAGGGCATGCCAGCATAGAAGAGCATTTATAATACACTACTCATCAGCAATATTCTATCTAGTCACATTTTTGTCTTTTCTCAATTGCTTAGACTTGAAAACAGAGCTTCATGCATGCTAGCTAAACACTTTCCCCCTGAACTATAGCTCTTGTTTTGTTGTTTTGATTTAGGGTCTTATCATGTAACCCAGATGATTTTCAAACTTACTATATAGCCCAGGTTACCCTCAAATTCTAGAGTACCCTCCTTAGTACAGGGATCACAAACATGTACCACCATGCCCAATGGGTGCTTTTGTGTGATTAAGTACATATAATACAGGCTAGGTATAGTGTGGCACACGCCTTTGATTCCAGCACGTGGGAAGCAGAGAGAAGTGAATCTCTGTGAAGCCAGTCAGGTCTGCATAGTGAATTCCAGAGCAGCACAGGCTATATAGAGAGACCCTGACTCAAAGGAAAAACAAAAATAAAGGAAACACACTACACACAATACAACTCTAACCACTTCAATCACTGCACGTATGCTGTCCCGTTTTATTATACAGCCACTGTCCTTCCACAGTCACCAACACCCACAGTGTGTATGTGTGCACCTGCATGAATTCATGTCTATCACATGTGTGCTGGTATCCTGAGGTCAGAAGATAGTGTCAGGCCCCCTGTAACTAGAGCTCCAGGTGGTTGTGAACCACCATGTAGGTGCTGAGAACCTAAACCTCTCCAAGAGCAGTAAGCACTCTTAATCACTGAGCCATCTTTTCAGCCCCCACATTGTAGTTTTATTTGAAGCTCTTCATTTTCTCTTGACAAAAGAAAATCACTCCAAGAAAATCCCAGAACCAGCCTCGAACAGTCAACTCAGGTGGCCTCTTTGGCATCCTTAGTGGTACAGTTATTCATATCCCCTTTGAAACATATGTGTATGTGTGTGTGTGTGTGTATATATATATATATACACATATATATATATACACACACACTACATACTTATTTATATACATATGTATATGTGTATGTACTTATGTATGTATATGTATGTATGTGTGTGTACATATATATAAATGGTTCTACCAACCCTCCAACTTCCAACTTCTTCTAAGAAAGACCCACAATCATACTTTAGTTCCCAATATCTCCTGACCTCTTTCTGGTCCATGAGTTCCACTGAAGAGACGTAGCTGCCCTATAGGCTCCACACTATACCCCAAGGAGCCACTGGATAGTTCTGTCTCTTCCTCTTCTTCAGCATCCCAGTCAATCACCTGGGTGCTTTCCATGATCTGTAAAGGAAACACATAATCAGACCAGGCTGGCCTCAAACTCAGAGATCCCCTTGCCTCTGCTTCCCAAGTGCTGGGATTAAAGATGTGAACAACCATGAGGTGATGATTTCCTATCAGTTATTCTAAAGCATGTAACAATATTCAGGGGTGGGAGAGTATGCCAGAAATAGAATGTTTGCTTAGCCTATGTGAGGCCAAGTGTTCAATTCTTAGTACTACCAATAAGGAAAAAAAAATCTATTTGATAAAAGCATGTTGGCATATATCTATAATCCCTGCATCTGAGATGAAGCAGAAAAATTAAGAACTAGAGAAGCCGGGCGTGGTGGTGCACGCCTTTAATCCCAGCACTCGGGAGGCAGAGGCAGGCGGATTTCTGAGTTCGAGGCCAGCCTGGTCTACAGAGTGAGTTCCAGGACAGCCAGGGCTACACAGAGAAACCCTGTCTCAGAAAACCAAAAAAAAAAAAAAAAGAACTAGAGACCTTACCAGGCATGGTGATGTACAGCTTTGATTATAGCAATGAGAAGACAGAGGTAGGCAGATGTCTACTTGGTCTATATAGCAAGTTCCAGGCTAGCCAGAAGTAGCTAGATCATGGATTCAAAAGGGGGTGGGGTGGGGGGGAGGCTGGAAAGATGGCTTAGTGGTTAAGAGCACTGACTGCTCTTCCAGAGGTCATGAGTTCAATTCCCAACAACTACATGGTGGCTCGCAACCATCTGCAATGGGATCTGGTGCCCTCTTCTGGTGTGTCTGAAAAGAGCAGTGGTGTACACATATACATAAAATAAATCTTTTTTAAAAAATGTAGAAACCAGCCTTGGCTACAGTGAGACCTTGCCATCCAAAACGGAACACGTACATATTTATACTTCTGGCCATGACACAAAGTATACCATTATATAGAAAGGGATACTTTATGGGATTTGTTTGTTTTTAGATACTACAGACTGAATCTAGAGCCTCCCACACCAAAACAAATGCTCTACCACCAAACTATAGCCTCAGCCCACAGATGGGTACTTTGTTTAAAGCATAAAAAAACATGGTAAGCTGGACTGAGGTGGTGTATACCCACAGTTCCAGCTGAGGGCAGCTGAAACAATGTAATTGCTTGAGTCCAAGACTTCCAAGTTAGCATGGACAACACAGTAAGACCCCTTTAAAAAACAACAACAACAAAAACCAGCAAGGTGGCTCAGTGGTTAAAAGCACTGCATGCTCTTCTAGAATACCTAGGTTCAGTTCTCAGAACCCACACTGGTTCACAACAGTTTGTAATTCAAATTCCAGGGTATCTGACACCCTCCTTGGAGCCACGCACTCACCTGTGTGAGGGTATGGGCTTTGAGAAACAATGGTATGTGAAATATACTGTTTCTGGGCCTGGAAAGATGGCTCATCTGTTAAGAGCACTGATTACTCTTCCAGAGGTTTTGAGTTCAATTCCTAGCAACTACACGGTTCACAGACATGCGTAATGGGATCTGATGGGTCAGATATTACACACACACAGGAAAACTAGTGATGATCAAACTTAGGGTCTTGTACATGTTCTAGTTTTTAAAAGCCCATCTACCACTCCCTAATTGATTTCATAATCCTCTATTGAGTATTGTGTTGTATCAGGCATAATAGCCAAACGAGACAGGGAAGTAATAACTCCAAAAATTGATTTGCTCAGAATAACACAGCATGTAAATAGAAATGAGTCACAAAGCCCCCAGTTTATACACTCTCATCAGCATACTTCAGCTTGAAGTGCAAAGAACCAGAGAAGCTAACATATAAAGAGGGGTTTATATGTTAAACAGTTTTAACACATTAGGTTGACTGATTCATTTGTTCTTGAGAAGAACCCTGTAAAAGTATGGTTGTTCTTTTTTTTTTTTTTTTCCCAGATGAGAAACGTCAACATAGATGGGTTAAGGACCGTCTCTAAATCACTCCTAGCGTTTTCTCGTGGCTGCTAAGTTCACAGAATTAAAGTAGCTCCTTGGCAAGACCCTTTCTGTCTTTGTTTGCTTGTTTTCGAGACAGGGTTTCTCTGTGTAGCCCTGGTTGTCCTGGAACTCACTCTGTAGACCACCAGGCTGGCCTCCAACTCAGAAATCTGCCTGCCTCTGCATCCCCAGAGCTGGGATTAAAGGCGTGCCCCACCACGCCCGCCCGGCCCCCTTTCTGTCTTTGACATCTCTTTCCAGATCAGTACGGGTGGAACTGTATCTACATCCCCACCTCCCCTACTCGGGTCCGTCCTATTTACTCTGCAGGAATTATGCACACCTGGTACCGGTCAGTATTTGGGCATGCATCCTCAAAATGAATCCTGCTCTCATGGTAACTACATAGCCGGCGTTACTAACAGACAAACTAGAGACAGAAATTCAAAACTGCATGGGTGGATTTTACCTATAAAGATGTCACACACGGGGAAAACGCTGAAAGGAAAAGTAGTGTACCCCAAGAAGTAAACTCCGTCCTGCCAACCCAGCAGACGCCTACGACCCTTTGCTCCAAGTGAAGGGCAACCATCTTTGGTACCTACGCTGGAGTTCGTTCCCTCGTGGCCTAAGGTTTCCGTGTCACCAAACCTACACCCGGGCCAGGGCGCCAAGCAAGGATTAGCATAAAAAAACCTAAAACCGCAACCCAAATTACCTCAGCCCAGTGACACCTAGGGCACGCCCCTCCCGCCCTCAGGAGGAATCAAAGATGGTAACCCGGGCGCGGGCTGCCGAACTCACCGACTGAATCCGCGCGCGCGCGCCACCAGTAACGGCCGCTACCAGGTGGCGGGAGTGCGAATCCCGGAAGAGAGTCGGTGGGCTGATTGGCTCCTGGAACTGTCTTTTACTGCTGGAAGCGCGCCGATTGATTCAAGTCGGAAGCCCCGCCCCTGCCTCGCCTCCTCACAGCTCAAATGTGCGGCTACCGGCGGGAAACAGGCTGAAGAAAACGCTAATCAGGAGGGTGTGGCCTGAGAATCCCGCACCGTGATTGGGTAGTGCCCTAGGCCAACCCTCCGTCGCTACGTCATCCACGGACTACTTCCCGCGCAGATTTCCAAACGCCTACCAGAGAGTCTGGCGCCAGTTACCGGCGGCGGCTAGAAGGGCTCTATCATAGAAGTCATTCCAAGGCCAGAGCGCCCTTCTCGGTCATCCCAGAAATGGCGCCAGCTGACTCACGAGAAATGGGGGGTTGCAGGCAGCAGTCGTGGCTGGAGGCTGCAGATTGGAAAACACCCTGTAGGCGTGGCACTTTAGAACTCCCTATTGCAGAGGGATTTTATTTCCGTTTGATTTGGACTGTTTACTTGCTTTTCTTCCACATCTATGTATGTACGTATTAATGTATAAAATGACGGACTTTTTTTTTTTTTTTTTTTTTTTTTTTGGTTTTTCGAGACAGGGTTTCTCTGTATAGCCCTGGCTGTCCTGGAACTCACTTTGTAGACCAGGCTGGCCTCGAACTCAGAAATCCGCCTGCCACTGCCTCCCGAGTGCTGGAATTAAAGGCGTGTGCCACCACGCCTGGCCAATGACGGACATTTTGAGGTCATCTTCCTAAATGGAAGATCCTAAATACAGCAAGCTGTTTTGCTAAAACCTCAAAGTCTGTCGTCGTCTTTCAAAAGAGGAGAAAAGTATAATAAAATAATTTATTTCATTATAATAAAACATGAAGGTATTCCAGGAAAGTGGCTTGTATAGTTCTTTCCCGTTGGTTTTTTCAATATGTCCATAATAAATCGCCAGACGTTTGAAGCTTTAAGTTGGATGACTTATCCGTGTTCCTAAAGTAAATGAGACAAATTCAAGTAGCACGAAATAATCAATAATCGCTTTCATTGTTGGCATAACCAAAATTGAAATATTTTTAATGAATAAAGGAGTATTGATGTAACTTAAATGTTCTTTGTTGTTGTTGTTGTTTTGGTTTTTTGTTTTTCGAGACAGGGTTTCTCTGTGTAGCCCTGGCTGTCCTGGAACTCACTATGTAGACCAGGCTGGCCTCGAACTCAGAAATCTGCCTGCCTCTGCCTCCCAAGTGCTGGGATTAAAGGTGTATACCACCACTACCCGGTTAAATGTTCTTTTATTTAAAAGATGACTTGAGCTGTATGTTGATTGCATGTCTTTGATTCATTTTCTTTAAGCCAAAGAAGGGTCTCACTATGTGCCTCCGCTAACCTCGAACTAACTAACTTAGCAGGTCAGCCTTGAACTCACAGGGATCCTCCTTCCTTTCACTGGTCCAACACGATTATATTCTAGATACTGCTTACTACATTCTAGATACTGCTTACATTCTAGATACTGCTTACTAGACCCTTCCCTTTGTTGTTGTTGTTTCTCTTTTTAAAAGAGGTTTTTATGTGTATTGGTAGTTTGCTTGCATGTATGTCTGTGTACTACTACTATGGGTGACAGAAATTGAACCTGTTCTGAGAAGGGCAAATTCTCTTAATTGCTGAGCCATCTCTCTAGCCCCACGTATGTTGTGTTTCCAAGACAGGCTCTCATTTTGTAGACTAGGTTAGCCTCCAAAGTGCAATGATCCTTCTGTCTCAATATCCGTATTTCTTGGGAGTTTGGGCAGGCACAATCTAATTTTTCCTTTCTATTTGTTCATTTAGAGACTGAAGCTAAAGCTTGTACCTCAAGCTGTCTAGGTAGCCTCTAGGTAGCCGGTGTTGACCTTGAACTTCCCTTGCCTTCTAGTCAGAATTCGGGGACTAATCATGTGAACCACTCTTGCTCTAATTAATCATTTTGTATCCCTTTAAAGCTTTGAGGATACTTAGTAATTTTCGAAACCCTGGAAAGAGAACATTAAGGCCTCTAACTTGAGCCCATTCAATCAACTCCCTTCTTCCTGCTCAGTTCCAGCACATTGCCACAGACTCACCTAATGAATAAAATCATTTAACTGGAAAAACAAACAAATCCCCTTGCTTCAAGCAAGTGTCTGAGAGAGGGAGGCACTGTCTAAAGACTGACATTCTCTTAGTCTGTCCACCCTACAGCCTGTCCTGACAGGATGACCAGAATGTCTTCAGCGTCGTCTGAAAGGCCCAAATCCCACGCAGATTTTACATACACCTTCTGTCTTAGGCAGGATTTCCATTCCTGCACAACCAAGAAGCAAGTTGGGGAGGAAAGGGTTTATTCAGCTCACACTTCCACATTGCTATTCATCACTGAATGAAGTCAGGACTGGAACTCAAGCAGGTCAGAAAGCAGGAGCTGATGCAGAGGCCATGGAGGGATGTTCTTTACTGGTTTGCTCAGCTTGCTCTCTTATAGAACCAAGACTACCAGCCCAGAGATGGCCCCACCCACAATGGGCCCTTCCCCCTTGATCACTAATTGAGAAAATGCCTTACAGTTGGATCTCATGGAGGCATTTCCCCAACTGAAGCTCCTTTCTCGGTGATAACTCCAGTCTGTGTCAAGTTGACACATAAAACCAGCCAGTACACCTTCATTCTTTTGGGACATCAGCTCCATGCAGTTTTCACCACGATCTTTGCAATTTTGTTTCTCTTTTGAAAATCCTTGAGACAACTCCCTTGGAAACAGAAGGGTAATTCTTTCTTCTGGAGGGATGCGAGGGAGCTGTGCCTTACTGAAATTCCTGTCTTGGGATCACAAAGAACTAGATACTGTGTATCAGGGAAGGACAACATAGTTCTCAGGATTTTCCGCTGAGCTATGCAGTCTGGCTTTTCTAGACCTACTGCGGTGGGCAGCTGGCAGGGCGTGTCCAACCCACCTTCCAACTCTGGCACCTCAGATCTCCTAATTACTACATTTCTCCAAACCTCTTTTAGTACAAAATCCTCTCTCAGAATAGAAAATAGGAATCTCGTGTGAGGACATTTTTCATGAAAAAATAAAATCACACACACACAAGATAACCCCAATTCCTCATACAGTACCCACCCATTCCTAACTTCTTTTTGCAGCGTGGACAACAATAGAGAACTACAACTCCCAAAAAAGACTGCGCTCGCCACTGGCTCAGAAACCAATGGCCGCCTGGCACGTGATCGGTTGGTCTAATCAGCGACTGGTTGGGTAGGCTTTGTCTAAGACCCGGGGCGCCCGCCTATCTCCCGCCCCCGGCCGCGCGAACGCGAGCCCCGCCCTGCGCGCCTTCCCTCCTGCGCTCGCCGGCCTCTTCTGCCTCTTAGAACCTTCCTGCGGTCGTGCTTGCATCTCGCTGCTGCAGCCTCCCGGGCTCCGGTCCATCCTTTCAGTCTGAGACCGGCCCAGAAGAAAAAAACCCCAAAAACCTTAATTTTCTTTCTTGTTCGGTACCTACATTGGAACCACCAAAAACAATTATTTCAGTAAACCGTAGCCATGAGGGAAATCGTGCACATCCAGGCCGGACAGTGTGGCAACCAGATCGGTGCTAAGGTAAGGACTTTAAAATTTTAGCTGAAATATGTAAAGATGAGAATTCTGTGTTAATTGTGAGCATTGTTCACGGAGTTCTTGCATTCTCCACCCGTCAGATTTGGCCCCTCAAAGTTTTTCACGTATAAATATAACCCATATTTGTAGCTAGCGTTCTGATATTGAAAAATGAGGAAATGTTTTTCTTGGCACATTTTCGGAAAGCTAATAAAAGAGCCTTTCGAGTTTAGGGAAAAGGAGAGGCTGAGGGACTGTGAAGAGCTGGTCTTAAAAGGGGTTTTCTAACGGTTCGAGGACTGGAGGGATGCGGAAACGATCCGAGACAAAGCCGAGGCGAGGTTTTCCCCTTGCGCCACCCCCACCCAGCCTGGAGGGCTCTACTGGAACAGAATGGAGGGGGGAAGGGGCGAGGTTTGGCGGGCAGCTGCAGAGGTGCCCGGTGCGCATTACCTCTCAACAAAGGCTTGGACACTCCATCGAACCCGCCATCCCAATGCTTTTTTTAGGTAATGATTCTGTATAGGGGCCTACTTTTACTTTTCATTGCCCTTTATCTTAGGGTGTGAGCGGTATGAAAGTGAGCTTTTCAAATATGTGAGACTGTCTGGGAGACTAAGGAGAGGGAAGGAAGGGAATAAAGATAGGCAATGGGGCTTTTTAAAGATTTTTCCCCCTTTTTTGCTAGCAATTAACAATGTAGCGGGGGAGGGGAGGGAGGAAGTGCGGCCGCTAAATTGTAGCCGAAGGGTGGGACCCTTTGGGGGCGGGGTTGGAGCCCCTGGCGCGCAGGGACAATGCGGCCCCTACCCGCGGGGGCGCACTGGCCCCGCCCCTCGAGCTAGGCCCCGCCCGCGCTGCTCCCGCCTTTGTGGTTTGCTGGAGGAGCGGCCCGCCACCGCAGTCACGTGGAGCACGTAAGGGGTGGGCGACTGCAGTGGCCGCACCTTTCTCCCCCAACTCTTTTGTGCTGGCCTGGAAGGGCGGTTCCTGGCTTCAGGAGCCAACCTGGGTGCAAAGCCAAATAGGTGGGCTCCAATCCGCCCACATAGAGGTTTATAGCGCCTGACCCACCCATCACCGGTCCTATGCCCAAAGGTTTTAGCCTTCCATCGCGTAGGTTCCTCCATGGGACTTCCGCAAGCAGATAACGGAATTGCAGTGTCTTCACCTCAGCCTCGTTTCAGCGTGTCTGGAATTGAAATGAGGGGCGGGAGGCATGCCTTAGGACTTGAGACATTGAGGCCTCGTTGCTCTTCCCTGTGCAGTTCTGGGAGGTGATAAGCGATGAACATGGCATCGACCCCACCGGTACCTACCACGGTGACAGCGACCTGCAGCTGGACCGAATCTCTGTGTACTATAATGAAGCCACAGGTGAGGGCAGAAATCCCCACTTAACATTTATTCCCTGTCCCCTGTATTGGACAGTGAGCCCAGATGAATGCATCACTGGCTGCCCTGGAACTCCCATAGATCGTCTACCTCTCAAGTGCTGGGTTTAAGGAGAGCATCACCACGCCCTGTTTTTCCACACTTTTAAGTATCTATTACCCCTCTGCATGGTTCCCATTTTTTTTTTCCCTAGACTCACACCCTAAGGGACTAAAGATTAGCTCTACTGCCACCAGGTGGTAGTGCCTGGAATGACAACTTTAGTGCTTTGTGGCTGATCTCCCACCCAGAGGTAATGCATTGCTGATCCGTCAAACATTGACTTGAATTCCTGCAGGTGGCAAGTATGTCCCTCGAGCTATCTTGGTGGATCTAGAACCTGGGACTATGGACTCCGTTCGCTCAGGTCCTTTTGGCCAGATCTTCAGACCAGACAACTTCGTTTTCGGTGAGTTAGGTGGAATCGATTTCTATTTGCTCAACTGAATTATTCCAGTCGTTGAAAGATTAAGAAGTATTTGTGTTTCTCTCATATCTTAGTGATTAAACCTTTTCCCTTACTGCATTCCAGGTCAGTCTGGGGCAGGCAACAACTGGGCTAAAGGCCACTACACAGAGGGAGCTGAGTTGGTTGACTCTGTCTTGGATGTGGTGCGGAAGGAGGCGGAGAGCTGTGATTGCCTGCAAGGCTTTCAGCTGACCCACTCACTGGGTGGAGGCACTGGCTCTGGCATGGGCACCCTGCTCATCAGCAAGATCCGGGAAGAATATCCTGACCGTATCATGAATACCTTCAGTGTGGTGCCCTCGCCCAAAGTGTCTGATACCGTGGTCGAGCCCTACAATGCCACCCTGTCTGTCCATCAGTTGGTTGAGAACACGGATGAGACCTACTGCATCGACAACGAGGCCCTCTACGACATCTGCTTCCGTACCCTCAAGCTCACCACGCCAACCTACGGAGACCTGAACCATCTCGTCTCGGCCACCATGAGCGGCGTCACCACCTGCCTCCGTTTCCCGGGCCAGCTTAATGCTGACCTTCGAAAGCTGGCTGTCAACATGGTGCCATTCCCACGTCTCCACTTCTTCATGCCTGGCTTTGCCCCTCTCACCAGCCGTGGAAGCCAGCAGTACCGGGCCCTCACTGTGCCTGAACTTACCCAGCAGGTCTTCGATGCCAAGAACATGATGGCCGCCTGCGACCCGCGCCACGGCCGGTACCTCACAGTTGCCGCCGTCTTCCGTGGACGGATGTCCATGAAGGAGGTGGATGAGCAGATGCTCAACGTGCAGAACAAGAATAGCAGCTACTTCGTGGAATGGATCCCCAACAATGTCAAGACAGCTGTCTGTGACATCCCACCACGTGGCCTCAAGATGGCAGTCACCTTCATTGGAAACAGCACAGCCATCCAGGAGCTCTTCAAGCGCATCTCTGAGCAGTTTACGGCTATGTTCCGCCGGAAGGCTTTCCTCCACTGGTATACGGGTGAGGGCATGGACGAGATGGAGTTCACCGAAGCTGAGAGCAACATGAACGACCTCGTCTCTGAGTACCAGCAGTACCAGGATGCCACCGCGGAAGAGGAAGAGGATTTCGGAGAGGAGGCAGAAGAGGAGGCCTAAGGCAGAGAGCCCTGCATCAGCTCAGGCTGCTTAGATCCCTCAGCTTTCTCCAACTGCCCTTTGTCCTCCAGTTTCTTTCTGCTGCCTCTGTCTTGTATTTGTTTTGTTCTGTTTTCTCATTGGGGGTAAATGGTGCCTGGCACATGGCAGGCACTCAATAAATATTTGTTTGTGGAATGTCTCCTTTCTCTTTCCACTCTGACAAACTTAGATTTCTGACATTCTGGTTGTTACCCTGTGCTTCCTACTGGTATCTTTTTTTTTTTTTTTTTTTTTTTTTTTTTGGTTTTTCCAGACAGGGTTTCTCTGTATATATAGCCCAGGCTGTCCTGGAACTCAGAAATCCGCCTGCCTCTGCCTCCCAAGTGTTGGGATTAAAGGCGTGTGCCACTATCACCCAGCAAGTATCCATTTTTTTAAATTATTATTTGACTGTCCAGTTAATATTCCAGAATATTCTCCAGAAACCTGAGGTCTGCTCCAGATCCTGTGTAGAACCCAGCCCAATTCTAAGAACTCGGATAGTAACCATCATCTTAAAGCAAAGTAGTGGATCAGGGATGCTAGGTAGAGACCACCAGGAAGAGAAGGGGGTGGGGTTTTCCAGTCAGGGCCATTTAGAATCCACCTATGCTTTCAGTCAGCAGGGCTTTGTTTTGTTTTTCTCCTGCCTCATCTCTCAGCCTCAGGAGAGGTATTAACAGTATTATCTCCATTTATATCCTCCCAGCTGTCCTGAGCCAAATCTGCCATTGGAAGTGTCTTCCCTGTATTGGTTCTCCTTTCTCGGAGAGATGGGGGTTGGGGGTGCGGCAAGGTCTTGGTCTTGGTCTCTGAACACTCCCAATTCCCGCTGAAACTCCACACTTGGGAAAGTATGTTTCCACCTGGGTCTTTCAGACACTGCCCAGATGGGCTGTCACCACCTCTGCCCCATGCTCCTCCTGCCCTTGGCTTGGTCATTTCCTACCTTTCTATTTCGTGTTGTACCTGCTTTTTTTTTTTTTTTCATATTGAAAAGTTGACATCGCCCCAGAGCCAAAAATAAATGGGAATTGGAAAAAGGCTGTGAGGCTGTGTGCTCATTCAGGGGTAGTTAAAGCTGCTGGTGGAGGAACCGGTCCCAGGTTGAATTATACTGTTCCCAAGTGTCTTAGTCAGGATTTTACCTATTACTGCACAAGCATCATGACCAAGATGCAGCTGGGGAGGAAAGGGTTTATTCAGCTTACATTTCCACACTGCTGTTCATCACCAAAGAAAGTCAGGACTGGAACTCAAGCATGGCAGGAAGCCAATGGAGCGATGTTTCTTACTGGCTTGCTTCCCCTGGCCTACTCAGCCTGCTCTCTAACAGATCCCAATACTACCAGCCCAGTGATGGTCCCACCCACAAGGGGCCCTTATCCCCTTGATCACTAATTGAGGAAATGTCTTACAGTTGGCATTTTCGCAACGGAAGCTCCTTTCTCTGATAACTCCAGCATGTGTCAAGTTGACACAAAACTAGCCAGTACACCAAGGTTGTCCCTAATTAGGTGAGACTCCTACCCCTGCCTTTCTAATAGCTGAGATAGTACATGTGGCATGCCTAGCAGTTTCAGGGCTGGGGACCACTGAGTGACATCCCCAGCTCTCTAGGTATTTCGATTGGACAAACCTCTAATGCCAGCTTTCAATCGAAGATTGTGGGTCCAAAGCTGCCCACAATCTTGAAAATAGCACCTGACACCCCATCAGCAACCCTCCCAACACATTCCACATCCCTCTGGGGTTAACCTGTGACCTGTAGTCACACCATTCTAAGTTTGAGACTCAGGCTGGCTTTGAGTTCCTTGTTAACACTAGCTGAAGCTACCTAGTAGAGGTATTAGGTATAAAATGCTGGGATTTAATATGTAGAGCAGGGTGTCTGAGGGGTGCGTGTGGATACTACACCATTTCCTATAACACAGACTGGCATCTCACTGGTACTGTGAGCCCAGGGAGGGCTGTACTTAAGGACTTCACTGCAGGAGTCTGCACAGCCAACTTCTAGGGAAGATGGAGTCAGGTTTTTGCTACCCAGGCTGGCCTGGAACTTGTTCTGCTTCCAGCCTGCTGCAAACTGGTATTTTAGCTGTGTCAATACCTGATTTATTTAACAAGATCTTTAGGGGTATCTTTTGGTCTGAGTGAGGAAAGAAGTATAGATAACCAGGCTCAAACAGTCTAGTTTAATCAGGAAGTTAAATAGTTGGGATGGGCTGAAGATAATCAATCTTGGTGCAGGGCACTGGCAATGGGCTAAGAAGGGCAAACCCTCCAAGGCAAGGCACGGACTATTTGGCAAGGAGAGGTGTGCACCCCTGTCGGGGGCCATGCTAAGGGAGGCCAGGTGAGGTGCATGCGATGAGACCACTCCCCAATGAGACCGCTCAGGCCACACAGTCCAGGACTGAGGGCTCATGCTGTCCTTAAAGGCTTGTTGTGATTTACCTAGAGGAAAGAAAAGATGTGACAGCGTGGGAATCCAGCATCTGCTCTCTGTAGCATCCATTTGGAAGGATGGGTTCTGGACATTGAAAAAGCTGAGGGGAGGCGCATCTCTTGAGTCTGGTCTACATAGCAAGTTCTAGGTATCCATGTAGTCACAGGGACCCATCACTGAAGAGGTGATAGGTACTAGAGCTTTGCTTGCATACTCCTTAGCTCAAAGCCTAGAGCAGGCTTCAAGGATATTCCAACAAACCCAGCTTGATGAAGACTGCTTTAATACACATGTGGTTTTGTTTTTTAAGACGGGGTCTTGAGGGATAGTTGATAAAACACTCAGGAGGCAGAGGCAGGTGGAGCTGAGTTTGAAGCCAGTTTGTTTTACAGAGTGAGATCTAGGCAGCCAGGGTCACTCAAAGAGAAAGCCGGTCTCAAAAAACCAAAAAGATGGTCTCACTATATTGCCCCAGATGGCCTCAAACTCAGAGATCAGTGTTTGTCTGCCTCCCGAGTGCTGAGATTCAAGCTTTATACACTGAGCTGCATGGTTTGTGTGTGTGTGTGTGTGTGTGTGTGTGTTTTTTATCCAACACTGCCTTAAGTACTCTGCAAACAATTTCCCAACACCCCAGCAAGGAGGGCAGTTTGTACTGTTAAGCTAATTTTGTGTTGTTTTGTTTTTTGGAGACAGGGTTTCTCTATGTAGTCTTGACTGACCTGGAACTTGTTCCTTGGCCAGGCTGACCTCAAACTCAAGAGACCCTCCTGTCTCTGTCTCCTGAGTGCTGGGAGCCCACCATGGCCAGCTCTTTAAGACAATCTTGCCGGGCAGTGGTGGCGCACGCCTTTAATCCCAGCACTTGGGAGGCAGAGGCAGGCAGATTTCTGAGTTCGAGGCCAGCCTGGTCTACAGAGTGAGTTCCAGGACAGCCAGGTACAGAAAAACCCTGTCTTGAAAAACCAAAAACCAAAACCAAAAAAAAAAAAGAAGACAATCTTAAGACGAGGAAACAGGCACAGATTGGCAACCTGTCACAGGTGATTTTACTTATCTTTGCCACAGCTGGGTAAACTCCAGGGAAGAAATGATATGGCAGGAAATGACTGGTGCTCTGCTTCCCAGTCATGGGGACTGCATCATTTAGTCATGTTGGAGGGAGTCCTTTTGTGTGTGCGCGTGCACTTGTGTGTGAAAGGTGAAGGTTAATTTGGCTGTCATTTCCCAAGCACTGTACGTTTTCAGGACCTCTCACTGGCCTGGAGCTAGCCAAGCAGGGACCTGACATAGGTTCTGGGAATTGAGTCACTGTCTGTGACTTCCTGGGCTCCCGGATGCCCATTAAGCACCCAACCTACTGTGTCACACAATTTGGGTACGCAGTAACAACACACACTCTGCATTGCCCCCTCACCTGGGAGATGCTGACGCCTGTGAGCCTCTCCACACTCTCCGGCAGGCGGCTCAAGATGTCCAGTACTTCCCCAGTAACTTTGGCTGCCCCCATGGTTCCGCTTCCACTAGACACCAGCGTGATCTTATTGGCTGAGGTCAGGGGACCACTGATCTCTTCTGCCACCTGGTAGGCAGAGATAGCTATGACTACCACCCATCAGATTCACCCCACAACTGACCATAATTCCTCGCTACGGTCCTGCCTTATATTTGGCACCCTTGAGGACCCCCCCCCCAGTCACCCCTCCTCTCAGAGTCCCACCCGATTGCAGACCTGGGGCAGTTTCTCCAGCAGCATGTCCAGCTGGGCGGCCTCCTGGTACATCTGGAAGGCTTCTGCCTTCTTGGCCATTTGCTCAGCCTCAGCACGAGCGCGGGCACCTATAGCAAAGGCCTCAGCTTCCCCTCGCATCTGTAGAGGGCACAGGGCATTCAAGACTGATGGCAACTCATTAAGGATACCAAATTCTGAGGCCAATGAGATTCAGAGGGTAAAGGTGCTTGCCAGTAAGGCCAACAACCTTACTTAAAAGAGTAAGGTCAGAAGATCTGACCTCCACATTGGCAAGGGGCACCACCTTGCCCCCCCCCATTGGAGGGGGAGGAGGGGGGGAGGAGGGAGAGAGGGGGGGAGGAGGAGGAGGAGGAGGAGGAGGAGGAGAGCAGCAGCAACAACAATAACAGGGTTCCATTGTGAGTGCCTTGAATCCCAGTACTTGGGAAGCAGAGGTAGGTGGGTCTCCCTGAGTTTGAAGCCATCTTGTTTACACAGTGAGTTCCAGGTCAGCCAGGGTGACACAGTAATAGTCTTGCCTCAGAAATCCAAAAACAAGCAATAGAGAATAAGAAACCCTAACAAGCCCTTCCCTGTGTCCATCAGGAGCCATACCCCAACTCACCCGCACAGACTCAGCTTCGGCTTCTGCCTGCATGATCAGCTGGGCCCTGGGGACAGATGGGAAGCAGTTCACAGTCAGGGCGCCTTTTCTGACTATGAGCGTCAAGGGGCCGAGAGGGGGCTCAGGAAGGGGACTGTTACTTCTCTGCTTCCGCCAGGCGCTCCAGCCTGTAGCGCTCAGCCTCTGCTGGCTTGCGCACGCGAGCCTCCAACTCCTTCTCGCGCCGGGCGATCTCCTGCTCCTGCACTGCCACCTGCTGGGCGCGCTCAACCACCTGCACCTGCACCCGCTGCTCCTCGATCTGCTGCTTCGTCTTGGCCACCTAGGGAGCAAAGGGTACTTGAGTCATGGCTGGGGAGCGGGTGGCCTGAGTCAGAGAGAAAAGCCAGCGCCACCAGTGGGATACACAACGTGGAAGAGACCCAGGAAGCATTCTTCTGGTCAGCTCAGCCTACTCGGTAGTGGGATCCATTTCAGGCACAGAATCAAGCCAGGGCCTGGGAACCGCCTTGTGACTTCTTAGAGCAGCTAGGCTAAGGACTTAGCGTCAGAATGGATGAGGCTGGTACTTGCCCTCCCTGGGTAAGTCGCTACAGTATGAGGGTCCCGAGGGCACTGAGCCCTTTGTGGTCATAATCTACCTCCGCAGTCCTGTTCACATGTCTCCATTTGTCTTTGCTGCCAGTCTTAAGAGTAAGCCACCGGCTGGGTGTGGTGGCACAGGCCTTTAATCCCAGCACTTGGGAGGCAGAGGCAGGCGGATTTCTGAGTTTGAGGCCAGCCTGGTCTACAAAGTGAGTTCCTGGACAGCCGGGCTATAAAGAGAAACTCTGTCTCAAAAAACAAACAAACAAAAAAACAAACAAGAGTAAGCCACCATCAACGCCAGCCTGGGCAGCTCAACGGTCAAGTACTGCCTTTCACACCCTGCCAGCAGATATCTTTTAAAAAAATCTTTTGCACACAAAATAGGAACAAAATAAACTCAAAAGGAAAGGAGACATGTAGAAAGTGGCTTCCTCCCACCTCTTGCCTCAAACCTCATGGTTCCCTTTCTAGAAGCAACTGCTATAACCAGCTTCCAGAGATCATGTGTGTTCAAATTTCTTTTTTCTTCACCAAACAGGGTTTCACTATGTAGCTCTGGCTATCCTGAAAATCAACTATAGGCCAGGCTAGTTTCAAACTACTGCCTCCCTAGTGCAGAGATTAAAGGCATGAGCCACCAACCATCTCTCAATATTTGCTTGTTTGTTTATGCATGCATGCATTTTATGTACATGGGGTGCTTTGCATGTGCATCTACATACTAGAAGAGGACATTCCATCTCATGGGACTATGGTTATGCTATGTGAGCCACCGTGTGGTTGCTGGGAATTGAACCCAGGACCTCTGGAAGAGTAGCTGTGCTGAGTCATCTCTCCAGCCTTTTTTTTTTTTTAAGGTAGGGAGTTGTCACTCTGTAGAAAGGCTACCTTAAAAGTATAGAATAGCCAGGTGGTAGTGGCGCATGCCTTTCATCCCAGTACTTGGGAGGCAGAGGCAGGCAGATTTCGGAGTTCGAGGCCAGCCTGGTCTACAGAGTGAGTTCCAGGACAGCCAGGGCTATACAGAGAAAACCTGTCTCGAAAAAGCAAAAAAAAAAAAAAAAAAAAAAAAAAAAAGGATAGAATCTGAGCTGGCTTCAAACTTGATGTGAGCTTGGACTAAGATGGCTTGGGGAATAAAGGCATCTGTCTCCAAGCCTGACTACCTGAGTTTGATCCTGGGGGAACCTCATGGTAGGAAAGAGCTGGCTCTTGCAGCAAGTTGTCTCTGACCTGAACATACATAAATTTAATTAAATTAAACATAATTGTGGCTGGAGAGAAAGCTCAGCAGTTAAGAGCACTGGCTGCTCTTGCAGAGGTCCTGAGTTCAAGTCCCAGCACCTGCCTGGCACCTTACAACCATTTCTAACTCCAGTTCCAGGGGATCTGATGCCCTCTTCTGACCTCTACAGGCACCAAGCAAGAACACACGCACACGGTGGACACATAAACATGTAGGCAAAACACTCATCCCATAAACACGTAACATAAAAATAAATCTTTTTTGTTTGTTTTTTTTCAAGACAGGGTTTCTCTGTGTAACCTTGGCTGTCCTGGAATAGCTCTGTAGACCAGGCTGGCCTCCAGCTCATAGAAATTCACCTGCCTCTGCCTCTCAAGCGCTGGGATTAAAGGTGTGTGCCACCACACTGAACACCTTTAACCCTGGCACTGGGAGGCAGAGGCAGGAGGATCTCTGAGTTCAAGGAACAGTGTAATCTATACTTTTATCAGCTAATCAATATATAATTTTGTTTAAGTGTTTCTGTTTAAAGATACCTTTTAAGCTAGGCATTGTAATCCCAGCAGTAAAAAGAGTGAAATGGGAGGACTGCTACATGTACATGTTTTAGTCTAGCCTGGGCTACTATGTAAAGCACTTCATAGCCTCCAGTGCTAAGGGACTCCACAAAGCACGTTAGTACTATCTGAATTCTTTTAGTGAGTGTGTGTGTGTGTGTGTGTGTGTGTGTGTGTGTGTGTGTGTGTGAGTGTGTTGTACCCTCAGACCCGAGAGATGATACCCTTTGAAACCATCTGCAGCCTGAGTGCAGACACAAGGACCCTGTCTCAAATAAGCAAGCAGTGTATGGTGGTGCACAACTTTAATCCTAGCACTAAAGGGCAGGTGGATGGATCTCTGTGTTTAAAGTCAGCATGGTCTACATAGTGAGTTCCAGACCAAACAGGGCTACATTGTGAGACCCTATCTCAAAGAACAGAAGAAAACAAAAACAACTGACCGACAAACAAAATAATTAAAGAAATTTTATATTAAAGCACACAGAACTGATGCATTAGTGTGGAGCAGAAGCCAACTGCATTTTAACGCGTGCCTGATCAGAGGTAACCTTACAACACACACTTTCTCCATAAACACTTCACAGCCTCCAGTGCTAAGGGACTCCACAAAGCACATTAGTACTATCTGAATCGTTTTAGCGAAAGTGTGTGTGTGAGTGTGTGAGTGTGTGTGTGTGTGTGTTGTACCCTCAGACCTGAGAGACGATACCCATCGAAACCGTCTGCAGCCTGAGTGCAGACACAAGGCAGGGCTTCCGTGTCTGAGCTTATCTGGAGGGTGCATCAGCCAACTAGAATTCTTCAGCCTTCTCGTGTCCAGCACACACGGCAAATGCTGCAGGCACTGACCTGTGCTTCACCCATAAATCCTGGTCAAATGTGCAACGCATGAATGACAGGGCCCAGCTATACCTTCTTGTCATGGAAAGGGCCACCCAAGGCTCACTTTCTGTCATTCAAGGCTGTCTCCTTCCTCAGCCTCTCTTTTGATCACCGAAGTTTTGGGGCACCCTATGCACAAGGGAAGAGGTTTTTCCTCTTCTGAACAGGTGCAGACCCAGAATACAGCTTGGTGAGTGGGGGGACAGGGCGGTTCTTCACTTTGGTTTCCACCTGCAACCGGGTGCCTTTAGAGAGGCACAGTCTACCTCTTGGTCAATCGCATTCATGGCCTGCCTGCCTGCCTGCCTTTCTATCTTTCTGTCTGTCTGTCTTGGGTTTTCAGCTGAATGCTCCAGCCTACATGTATGTGCAGATACACACACGCACAGTCTCTCCTTGGCCTAAGGTTCAATGATTGTGCTAACCTGGCTGGCCAGTGATCCCCCAAGACTCACCTGTCCCATGAGGGGATTACAAGTGTGTGCCATTTAGCACTTTATCAACTGAGCTATCTCTCCAGTCCCTACTTGAGTCCCTGTCTATCTGTCTGTCTGCTGTCTGTCTGTCTGCCTGTCTTGGGGTTTTCATCTGAATGCTCCAGCCTACATGTACGTAAACACATACATGTACAGGTATTTATGCTTTGAGTCCCTACTTTTATGTCTTTTATCATACTGAGGAAAAGGGCTGAAAATGAGGTACCCTGGGGACTGGAGAGATGGCTCAGTGGATAAGAGCACACTGGCTGCTCTTCCAGAGGTCCTGAGTTTAATTCCCAGCAACCACACGGTGGCTCACAACCATCTGTAATGGGATCCGCTGCCCTCTTCTGGTGTGTCTGAAGACAGCTACCGTGTATTCACATAAACAAAATAAATAAATAACCTTTGATCTTTTTAAAAAATGGTGTGCCAGAATCAGAGTAAAGATCAAAGTGTCTCCTAATACAGATGGGCTCACGAAAGGGGAAGGGTCATTGAACAAGCAGCTTATAAACACCTGTGCTTACCTGCAGCTGATAGGCCAGGTCAGCCTGTGCTCGCCGGGTGTTGACCTCGATGTCGTAGGTGGCTTTCTTCAGCTCATAGTCCCTCTGTGCCTTGGCCATCTCTATTTCACTGAGGCACTGTGCAGATACCTTCTCCTGCTTGGCCTTAGCCTCCTAGGTCAGGGTTAGTGAGGAAGGCCAAAGGGTAAGGGCCTGCTCTCTGTCAGACTCTCTATAGCCACCCCATGCTTGCTCTTTGCCAGGACCCCCCCCCCCACAACGGCTTGGCCCACCACACTCAGCTGGACCTTCCAACCACCCTGTGCCCTTGTCCCCTGAGAATCTAGCAAGCCAGTGGTGACCGAGCAGCCCCATCTCCCTCACCCGTATCCCGGCATCTCTCTTGGCCTCTGCTTCGCCAATCCGAGCATCTTTTTGGACTTGTGCCGTGCGAGCCTTTCCTAACGAGTGTAAGTAATCCTGTGCGAGAGGGAAATCAGTCTCAGGAGGGTTTGAGATGGGATCAGGAAGGATCAACTGCCTTGGCTTTTGTTTGTCTTGTGGTGTAGGATGGAGCTGGGGGCCCCCAGCACACTAGGCTAGGTCACTGCTCTACCACTAACCACATTCTGTTCTTTGAGATAAGGTTTATTATACAGGTCTCTCTCATACTTGCCTTGTAGACCAGACTGAGCTCCAACTCACAGAGACCCACCTGCCTCTGCCTCCTGAGTGCTGGGATTAAAGGCCTGTATCACCACATCAGGCTGTTTTGTTTTGAGACAGGATCTCATCTCATAGCCAGGGCTAGTCCGGAACTCATTATGTAGCCCAGGCTGGAATGGAATTCATATGTAGCCCAGATGACCTCCTGCTTTAGGCCCCCACCCCGCCCCCACCCCAGTGTTGGGATTATAGGTGCCAGCTATCAAGTCTGCCTCGACCGACTATTTTTACCTGGTCATCATGAATATCCTTCAAAGTGTAGCTAACCACGCTGATACCCATGTTGACCAGGTCGGAGGAGGCCACTTTGAAAACCTGCTCTGAGAATTTCTGTCTATCCTTATAGATCTCCTACAGAGAAAGAACAGTAGGAAGAGGGCAGTCAGATTCATCACCTGTCACAGGTGAGCTGGTCTGTCATGGTCTTCTCATCCTGACATGCCACCCAGGTTTTCTCCTGTCCCCTGGCCCTACCTCCACAGTCATGTGGGCCATGATTGCCCTCTGGTGGCCTTCCAGTGTCTCCAGGGCAATGTGGGCAATCTCCGCCTCTGTCTTCCCCAGGAACATCTGGCAGGCAGCTGCCAGCATCTCCTTGTTCTGGCCCTGGATTTTCACCTGCGGCCGTAGTAGAGATAGAAAGGGTATGATGGTGGAAGCAAGGAGAGGAGGAGCAAGAGCTAGGGGTCTTGGGGGCGGCGGCTGAAGGTGAGACCAGCGGAAAGACAGAGTTGATGGCCAGGAGAAAGGTGGGGGTGGGCTTTGGGAGGAAGGCTCTGAGAGCCTCACCTGGGCAATGCCCGTGACTGAGATGGGGACCCCGTGGCGGGTATAAACCTTTTCACTCTTGACATTGAGGGTCAGTGTGTTGAGAGAGATCCTAGGGGAAAAGGAGCAGACAGTAAGAGAGAGAGAGAGGAAAATGGGTTCCCTTCCTGGGTTCTGTTGCTACCTACCTCTGGATTTGCTGAATGCAGGGTAGGACAAACACTCGGCCTCCGGCCACCATGACTGGGGGGCTCCTGCAGAACCCTGTATTGTGGGGGCATAATGTGACCGTGGCAAAGCAGAAGACCATTGGGGTAAAAGGTGGAACGCCCATGAGGAGAATCTGGATGCTGGGGTGGGGGTGGGGGTGGGGAGAATTCTATGCTTTGGAGGCTGGGAATCACAGGTGGTTTGTGGCCGTCGCAGGCAGAACGTAAGGGCTGGGAAGCTGGTGCGGACAGGAGGTGGCAGAGGTCAGGTTTAAGGGAGGGCGTGGGGTGGGTGTCACTGGCTGGGAGGAGACTTACCGGAGACCACCATGGCCTCATTTGGGCCACAAGTGAAAAACATGGTTGAAGCTGCAGCTGGAGAGGAATAGAGAGGAAGCCTTTGCAAAGGGGAAGGGGCCCTGTGGCACCTCCTTACCCTCCTATCAGGAGCACCAACTGCCTCTGCCACCGCCCAGTCCCTTGAGCGCCCCTGTGACAGTCCTAAGACACCCACCCCCCCCGGGACTTCTTCCTCTGTGCCAGTTGATTCTCACAGTCTTCCTCTCACCGCGCCCCCTAGCCCCTCTACCACACAAAGCTCTCCCGCGCCCAGGGGTCTGCAGCAGTTCCGCAGCCTCCAGGCTCTTCAGTAGCCCAAGGCTCCGCCTCCCATCCCCACTCACCTTCCGGAACGTCCCGGTAAGCAACCCCACCGGGGTCTTGAGAAGCGCGGAGGCCCGCAGAACCCCAGAACGGGGTGGGGACTGCTCGGACACCCGGCTTAGTGGAAGCTGCACTTGCGCCCCCCACCCGGCCGCACCCTGTTGCAGCAACAGACGCGACCCCGCCCCCTCCCAACCCCTCGGTCCGCCCCTTTCCCGGCAGGCTCCGCTCGGGTCCGCAGCACTACAGTTCTCGGCAGCCCAGGGGGATGCCAGACATTCTCCCCCCCACCAACAACCAACCCCCCCCCCCCCCCCGCTCGAAGCATTGGCGTGGAAGCTCCGCCCCCAACCGAGGCCACGCCCTTCCACTCTGGTTCCTGAATACCCGCCGCCTGCCATGAGTAAGCAGGTTGCCACACCACTCTCTAACTGGGAAAACCGCACACCCAGCAATGTATGACTGCATCCGGTGACCGGATATAGGTCTGTAACTCCAAGAAAGAGTTCAGGACCCAAGAAAGGGTGAGGACTGGGCACCTAGTCACATCCTCCCGCCACTCCCCCCTCCCCCCGCTTGAATGATACACTTCGAGAACTGCAGATAATAATGACAGGCAAATCAAGTTTATTCGTGTTCACAGAACATACATACTAGGCGACCCCAGACAGCCGCCCTCTGACAATCCATGGACCCAAGACTCCTGCAGCTGCCCCTGAGAAGCAACCAGAAGACATCAAAGGCCGGATTCCCAAGGGTCTTCCAAAGCCTTACAACAGACTACAGAGTTGAAGTGCTGGAAGACGGAGTGTTACCCCTAATCTTATTACACCCCCCCCCAGACTAATCCCCAAGCTGGGAGTCCTACCACCCGGGTCCTCCCTCCCACAACTCTGTCTTACCGACCCTATAAATCGTAATAAATATCTGTGTTACAGCAGGGAGGCATATCTCGCACCCCTGCATAAGTTAGAATAAATATTACATACACCCCTCCTTCACCTAGGAGGATATACATAAATACATAAATATTAATTAGACACGGAGAAAGTCTCTGTCCGTCCCCAGTGGGCCTAGCCAGGACCCGCGGTGTCTCTTGGTGGTAGTGTTCTGAGTTAGCGTTGCCTTAGAAATCCCAGTTTGGGATACGTTCTCTCGCACCAGGTACCCATCCATGGTGCCTTTGTTTCTTCGGACTGTGACCCATCGCGTTTAGAAGGCCGCCGGATGTTGCTGGAGAAAAGCTTTAAGATCCAGCGCATAATCCGAGGACTCCGAGGTCAGGTTCAAAGGCTCGAGGACCGGGGGCGCAGTAATGGGCGCAGAAATGGGCTCAGGTGTCACGGCGCTGGTAGCATCCTCCGGAGCCAGGGGCTGCGACACACCCTCTTCAGCCATCAAAATCTGGCAGAAGATGATGGCGAACAGGAGAAAGAGGACCCTCTTGGCAATGTTGGGTTCCTCGGTTGGTAGCTGGCGCCGGACCTGAGCAGATAAAAGAGGGAAACGTCAGATCGAAGGTCCCTGCGCCTAGTTGTTACCTACAAGTTCCAGGGCGACGCGACCTCCTGATGCCCACTCGGCGATACTCACCACTCGAGGGTAGAGCACCCTTCGGCTGCGTTTTCGGTGCCCGCGAGAAGTGTTCAAACGCGCGGTGGACACCACGGCCCGCTCCGGGAGAGGGTCGAAGGTGAAAATCTCGGGACCAGAGCCCCGCCGGAGTTCCGGGCCGGTGGAGGGAGCTGGAGAAGGGGCCCTCAGGCCAGTCATGGTGTGGAGATGGTTGCGCGAGTGGCACATAATTTAGACGTTGTGCAGAGAGTGTAGAGGAGTGCAAATCCCCCGCAAAGCAGAGCTACTTATAGAGCCAAAGAAGGGGCCGGGCCGGGGGGAACTCCGCCCTTCGCAGCTGGGGAGCAGTTGGCTGCAAGGGGCTGGAAATTCCAAGGAGGAAGCAAAATGTAGGCGGAGCCTTGATTGGTTATTCTCTAGGTGCCCCAGTGCACGTTCTTTCCTGGGAGTAGTGAATGCTTGTGGGTAAAAACATTGGGAGTAAGCTCACGTCCGGACATGAGGTAGCTAGAGAGGGGCTCTCAGACACGTAGCAGATGGTCCAGCCACCCTCCTTAGTGAAGTCCAGCAAGATCAAGGGACCACAGAAAACACATTCACGTACTTACTTGGAGGTATGCGCAGGAAACAGGAGGGAAGTCATTGCACAAACTTCCAAGAAGATAAAGAACACACTAGAACCCACAGACCGGGCTCTGCCTGCCTCCGTTCACGTGAAAACCATACACACATCACAGAGATTTCAACAGAGCACACGGACACAAAACTGCAATGGTTACTTAGGGACACTCCCGAGACGCTATTCAAAGGGATAGAGGGAAGACAGGAAGTCCGAAGCTCCTGCCTTTGCCCCATACTAGGTGGGTCACAAAATAAGTGAAGTTTCTAAAATTATGAGACTTTGTGCCCGTCGTCAATAGCACCATTAGGAACCCACGGGATCCCCGTAATGCTTGAGAGACCGCTTTCCCTGAACACAGAAGTCAACATTTCTGAGCGCCTCTAACAGTCCGAGTGAAAGTGTGGTGGAAACTACCCATCACAACATGAAACTTCAGCCCTCTTCCCAGCCTGCCAAGCGGAGGCAGGAAGACACAGCAAAGCAAGCTCCAGTTTCAAACGACAAACAAATAAACAAACCAAAACCATAACATAGAAGGGGGGGGGGAGAGACACTGGTGGCACAGTTCTTAAGAACACTGCTGCTTTTGCAGAGGACCTGGAATCAGTTTCCAGAACTCAAGTGGCATCTCGCATCCAGTCCCAGGAGATCTGATGCCCTTTTCCCTTTTTGATCTCTGTA